>NC_065534.1:28857110-29160999 GCF_932294415.1 Quercus robur | reverse complement strand
TACGAAAGCGCCGGCCGACTAGGATGATGCTAAGATCAAGGTGACAAACTTTAACCATAGGACACTGAATGCTCTATTCAGTGCAATCACTAATGAGGAATTCAAGAAGATATCCTCCACTGAAACTGCTAAGGAAGAATGAACCATTCTCCAAACAACCTATGAAGGAACTAAGGCTATCAAGGATTCAAAGTTTCAGAGGCTTACTACGAGCTTTGAAAAGATCAAGATGGAGGAGGATGAGTCATTTGATAAGTTTTATGCCAAGCTTAAGGGCATAGTAAACTCAGCATTTAATCTTGGAGAAACCATTCCTGAACCCAAGATTGTGAGAAAGGTACTCAGATCTCTACCCGAGAGATTCCATGCCAAGATCACCGCAATTGAGGAATCAAAGGATATTGACAAAATTCCTTTGACAGAGTTGGTTGGCAATCTGCAGACCTATGAATTGGATTTGACAAGGATCGGAAAATCGAGCAAGAGCAAGAGCATGGCATTGAAGACCAAAAGCAGTGATACTGATGAGTCTTCAGACGATAAAGATTCTAAAATGAAGTCCTACATTACAAGGCAATTCGAGAAGTTCATGAAAAATGCCAATGGGAAGGGCTTTGACAAGGACCGTAGGCAATCCAGTTCCTCACAGTTCAAGAGCCAAGATAAAGGGAAAAAGGATCCTAGAAATGGCGGTCAGTACACTGTTCCCTCAAGACCAAAGAGCTTTGGGTGTCAAGGTTTCAGTCATATGAAACAAGGGTGCCATACTTCTCTCAAGACCATCGAAAAAAGCAAGGCACTTGCAGCTACCTTGAGCGACACTGAGCCTGAAGGTGACTCCGATAATGAGGATGATGGAATCCTAAATGCCTTCACTGCCACTGTAAATCCTACTGAGGGGATTGTTGAAGATGTAAATGAAGAAGAGGAATTGGTGGAGTCTAAGTTTGAGAAGATGGATGAACAAGATGACATCCACATAGCCATTGCAAAGTTATACAAGGTCTCCGAAAAGCATGAAAAGCTATATAGGTTGGCCACCAAGAAGCTTAGTGATGTGAAGCTTAAGCGAGAAGAAATCTCTACAAAGTTTGATGAAGCCAATCAAACTATTAGAGCACTGAGATTTAAGAATAATTTCTTGGCTAAGAAGACTAAAAAGTTTGAGGCAGAGGGCAATATGGTGACCCGAAGGAAAATGATGATGGAGAGGGTCATCCCCAGTGCACGCCCATCAGCCCAACAGCAACAGGCCCTGGGCAGAGAACAACATCCTCCAATCACCCGAACCTGGAAAAGGCAGCGCACTGCAAACCCTCCCTGAGTACAAGAAGAAGCCCCCACAAGGACTCCCCCGGTCGCCGCGACGGGCAGTGTGGTTATTCGAAAGCTCTTTGGCAGAGCTCGACCTACCCGACAGCTCGAATCCAACGTGGCATCTTCCTCCACACACCTGACAGTAAGATGGCAGACCATTTTTAGGCTCGGGAACGAGCCCCTCCCCGTGACCGCCAGTGTGAGAACCTAGGCTCAAGGTAAGGGTGCTCGAGTTGCTCGAAGCCTGGGCTTTGGCCTACAGCTTCCGGAAGACGTGCACTTGTTCTTGCAGTGGCCACAGCAAAGGAGAAGGGTAAGGCGGCCAAGGATGCTGGAAAAAAAAAAAAAAAAAAAAAAAAAAAAAAAAAAAAAAAAAAAAAAAAGGGAAGCTGAGAAGGCCCAGGCGTTGGCCGAGCAAAGCCTAGCAGAGGCAGGTGAGAAACTGAGGGACATGGAGCTTAAGCTGGCCGAGATGGAGAGCCTAAGTCTAGCGCAGGCCACCGAGATAACAGAGCTAAAGGAAGCCCTTGCAGCAGCTGAGGACAAATGGTACAATGTAGGCTTCACAGACGCTAAAAATTCCATGGAGCCCATCATTTACCATTCACGGCATCATGGGTTCAGTGACGGGTGGGTAGCTTCTTTACAAGCGATGAGGGTGCAAGACGATTCACCATTGAGAAACCCCGAGCAAATACCTTAACTCGAGCCTCCTCCCCCCACAGTTCAAAATCTTGTAGACATTGAGGAAGAAGGAGACACTCCTAGCATGAGGGTGTTGGTGGAGGCAATTGACTCTCACGTGGAGTTAGTTGATCTCGAGATTACTAGTAACCCTGAAGCCCTGCCACGCAACATCCCGTCCTCAACTCCAAATCCTGCCCCTCAGCCCACCGAAGATGCCCAAGTCGAGCAAGGTGCTAACACATTCTCCCCGCCAACTTGATGATCCTGCCATTTTTATGGTCCTTTCGTTTGATTCGCCTATGGTCACGGAGATGTGGTGACAGAACATTTGCCTTACTTTATCTTATGCCTATCTTATTTAGCTTTTATATTCATTTTGGTTGATTTGCCTATGGTAACCAGGATGTGATGATAAAACACTTTGTTTTAAATATGTGGACAACTTTATTGATGTTTGCCACGATGAACGGTTTTTATTAATATATTTGGAGCTAAGCTATTTCAGCTATGTTTTTCTTCGCTTAACTGAATTATGATGCTATTTTGACCAACAATCAAGGTTAACAGGCTTATGCTTTTAGATTAAAAAGATGTCAGGATTAGGTTTCCACATGTCCTGTCTTGAGGGTCATACTGGGAACGAGTTTGTATACTTAGAAAAATCGACTAAGTTTCCACCTGCCCAGTGATAAGGATCGAACCGAGGACAGGCTTTTGTCCTTAGATAAAATAGAAACTAGGTTTCCACCTGCCCGGTGATAAGGATTTAATCAAGGATAGGCTTCTATCCTTAGATAAAATAAAGACTAGGTTTCCACCTACCGAGTGATAAGGATCGAACCGAGGACTAGCTTCTATCCTTAGATAAAATGGAAACCTACCCAGTGATAAGGATCAAACCAAGGCCAGGCTTATGTCCTTAGATAAAATAGAGACTAGGTCTCCACCTGCACGGTGATAGGGATCAAACTGGGGACAAGCTTTTATCCTTAGATAAAATAGAGACTAGGTCTCCACCTGCCCGGTGAAAGGGATTGAACCGGGGACTGGCTTCTGTTCTTAGATAAAATAGAGACTAGGTTTCCACCTAAACGATGATAAGGATCGAACCGAGGACAGGCTTCTGTCCTTAGATAAAATAATGACTAGTCAACAAATTAATAATGCCGATGTTGAGAATGTGGATACACATGCATTCATATACATTGTTCACATATTACATTGCATTCAACCCAAGTTACTACATTCCAACAATCAGTGGTAAAACTTTTTCAAATTGTATACATTCCATGGTCGAAGAAGTTGTCTTACATCCGAATCCTCCAGATAGTGAGCTCCTACTCTAGCAATGGTAGTAATTCTATATGGCTCCTCTCAGGTTGGGGCTAATTTTCCCTTGCCAATGTCTCTTGCGTTTCCTACTACTTTCCGTAGCACCAAGTCCCCAGCGCTAAATTCCCTCCTCTTCACATCCCTATTATATCGCCAGGCAAGCTTCTGTTGATACTCAGTTAGTCGTATGGTCGCTGATTCTCGGCATTCCTCTAACAGGTCCAGCTACTTCACCATTCTTGGCAGGGACAAATCCTGTAACCTGAGCACTACATAGGTTTAACTCGATCGATATGACTGCGTCCACTCCATACGTTAAAGAAAATGGAGTTTCTCCCGTGGACCTTCTAGGGGTTGTACGGTATGCTCACAAAACATTGGGCAACTCCTCGGCCCACTTACATTTGGCACCCTCCAATCTCTTTTTTAATCCGTTACTTTGCGGACATGCCAGGGTGGAGTACTTGTTCTTGATACCGAGATCACTACAGAACTTGTGAAAGGTTTTGCTATCAAACTGCAATCCGTTGTCAAATACCAGGGACTCTGGTACTCCAAATCTCATTACTATGTTCCTCCACACAAACTTCTTAACATCTATGTCCCGAATATTAGTCATCGCCTCAACCTCCACCCACTTAGTGAAGCAATCCATGGCCACTAGAACAAACCTGAGATTGCCCGTTGCCCAAGGGAACAAACCGACAATGTCCAACCCCCACTGCGCAAAGGGCCATAAGCTACTGACGGGATTCAAACTTCCCACTGGTTGATGGATCAACGAGGCATGCTTATGACACTATTCACACTTCCGCACGTATTCAGCAACATCCTTCTACATTTGTGGCCACCAAAATCCTTTGGTCATTGCTCGGTGTGCCAATGAGCGTCCCCCAACCTGACTGCCACACACTCCTTCATAGAGTTTGGTCAAGAGCTCATTAACTTTATCGGGGTGCAAGCATAGAAGATACAGCCCCCAAAAGACCTCCGGTACAGCTTACGGTCTGCTGATAACCAGTTCCGAGCAACTACCCTGCACACCTTGCCTACTTCTTTTTCATCATCTGGCACTCGATCCTCGGCCAAAAAGTCAATGATTGGGCCCATCCAACACGGCTTGGATATTGTTACCACTAAAATACCTACCCTTCCGTTAATACTTAGTTCTGCCACCAGCTCTACTTTGATTAACCGAGGTACCTCCTCGGTCAATGATGACGCTAAAGTGGCTAGAGAATCTGTATGTCAATTCTACCCCTTGGCCACTTAGACCACCTTTGCCTTCAAAAACTAGTTCATAACCTACCTTACCAACCGCAAGTACTCCATCATTCAGGGATCCCTAGCTTCAAAACTACCTTGCACCTGATTAACCCCCAACTAGGAATCCGAATAAACCTCAACTTCCCGAGCACCCATATCTAGAACAGCCCTCAATCTAGCAAGCAAGGCTTTATACTTGGCTTTGTTGTTGGAAGGCCTAAAACCCAACCTAAAAGAATGTTCCAATCTTATCCCTTCCAAGGTAATGATGACAATTCCAGCCCCAGCCCCCATTGCGCTAGATGCACCATCCACAAATACTTTCCATGGGTGAACCTCCATATGGCAAACCAACTCCATCTCCCTCCTCAAGGAAAATTCTGCTGTAAAATTGGCAAGAACCTGGCCCTTCACCGAACTTCTAAGTCTATACCTAATGTCAAAAGAGCCTAGACAAGTTCTCCACTTAGCTATTCTACCCGTGAAGTCGAATCTCTTCAACAACAACTGCAAAGGATACTAGGTTAATACATAGATGGTGCAAGCTTGGAAATAATAAAGTAACTTCCGTGTAGCATGTACTAGTGCTAATACCAACTTCTCTAGAGACAAATACCTCATCTCGGCATTAACCAAGGTTTTGCTAACATAATAGATTGGTTGTTGCACTCCTTAATCTCTCAGTAGCACAGCACTTACGGCATGCTCAAACATCGACAGATACATGAATAAATCCTCTCCGAGTTTTGGGGCTGCCAACATAGGCACCCGTACCAAATATTCCTTCAAATCCTGAAAGGCTTTCTCACACTCCTCGTTCCACTAGAATCCCTCCCACTTCTTTAAAAGTTGGTAAAATGAACGACACTAATCGACAAACTTGGAAATAAAACGATTAAGGGCAGCTAGCATTCTGGTTAGCATTTAAACCTCCTTTGGATTGCTCGGAGGCTTAAGGCGCTCTACAAGCTTCAGTCTAATCAGGGTTGACTTCTATTCCTCAGTTAGTGATCATATACCCTAGGAAATTGCCAGACCCTACTCCAAAAGCACACTTGTTAGCATTGAGGCGCAACTTGTGTCACTGGAGCACTTCAAACACCTCTTTAAGATCATCAATATCTTGCGCCTCCTGTTTACTTTTAACCACCATATGGTCAATATACACCTCCACCGTACGCCCAATCTTATCTCTGAACATCATCATCATCATCCCTTGATAAGTAGCCCCAACATTCTTTAGCCCAAACGGCATTACGGTATAGTGGTAATTAGCATCAAGGGAGATGAACACCGTCTTCTCCTGATCCTCGGTGACTAGGGCAATTTAATGATAACCCTGGAAAGTATCCAGAAAGCTCATCCTCGGATGCTCGTACGTGGCATCCACTAATTGATCGATCTTCGACATGGAGAATGGGTCTTTTGGACATGCTCGGTTCAAATCAGTAAAATCAACACAAACCCTTCATTTGCCATTCTTCTTCTTTACTATCACAGTATTCGCAAGCCACATGGGAAAGAAAACCTCCTTTATTACCCCTGCCTCCGTCAACCTCATAACCTCTTGCCTAATGGCTTCAATGTTCTCCTTAGCTGATCTCCTTGGTTTCTACTTTTTAGGAGGGAACAATGGGTCCACATTAAGCTTATGAACTATGAACTCAAGGTCTACCCCGGGCACCTCGTATAGGCTCCATGCAAATACATCCACGTTCCGTATAAGAAATAGTAGCATCCCCACCCTATCTTCATCCTTCATACTTGCTCCTATCTGGAAACTCCTATCATCGTCTGGTAGTATCCTTATTCTTATTAAGTTCTTGGCACAACTAGTCCCCCTTCCCTCCTCGGGTTCCTGTAATTGCTATAAGGGTACCTCCTTGGCTGGTTCCTTTTGTTTGATCTCCCGGTTTACAGCGGCCACCAAACACTGCCTAGCCACTTGCTGGTTTCCCCTTACTATAGCAATGCCTTACTCTGTTCAAAATTTAATCTTTATATGCAAGGTGGATGGGACTGCCTTCATTGCATGAATCCATGGCATTCTAAGGATAGCCATATAAGGAGAAAACGAAGTGACCACTATAAATGTCACCATTACTTCCTTACCTTCCATATATACGGGAAACGAAATATGTCCCTCTAGGACCACCATCTAACCATCAAACCCCACTAGGGGTGTGTCGTACTTAGAGAAATCCTCTTTCTTCAAGTCGAGCTCTCTGAACAGATCAGGATACATCACTTTAGCACCACTCTCCTGATCTATCAGAACCCTCTTCACTATAAAACCATTTATCCGGGTTGTGACCACCAAAGCATCATCATGCAATTGAATTGTTCCTTCTAGATCGTCATCATTCAAGGCAACGGGCTCTCGAGTGTACTTTAAGTTTTTCTCAGGAGGTTGTTTGCCAGAGCAACCTTCTACCGAAACCACGGCCAGTACCCCTCTCCTCTTGGATACCATGGTACCCCTTAATGCCACGTGGATAACCACTATCACTATCACTAACACTGGGGGTGGGAGAGCATTACCCCGAGGTCAAGTACCCTGCCCGGCCTCTTGATTTTTAGGGTCCACCATAAACTCTTTCAAATACCCTGCCTTTACCAGCTGCTCTAAATGATTTTTTAGCATCCTGCATTGTTCAGTGGTATGCCCCTTATCTCTATGGTAAGTATAGTACAGGTTTTGATTTCTCCTCGATGGGTCATTTCCCATCTTGTTTGGCCACCGAAAGTATGGCTCGTTTTTTATTCATTCTACGATCCTGTGCACCAGCTCCTTGAACGTCACATTCATTTCCCCCACCTGTGTGCCCGGTTCCTAAATTTTCAAATCCTTTCGGGGCCTTGACTAAAAACCCCCTTGCTGAGGCTAATTTGTGATTGGAGCCTTGCCTTTGTTCTGTTGCTAATCATCCTCCAATCTTTTATACTCTTTGATACATCTCATCAGCTGCCTCATATCCTCGGGAGGCCTCCTCATCAACGAGTCTCGCAATTCGGATTCATCGGGCAATCCCAATCGGAAAGTACTTGCTGCAATTTTTTCATTGCCTCCACCAATCTCGTTGTACAACTCCCAGTACCGGCTAGTGTAGCTGCGAAAGGTTTTCCCGACTCCTATTTTCATAGATAGCAGCGAGTCCACTAGTTGTGGCACCCGAGTGCAGGTCATAAACCAGACACCGAACTCTTGTATCATCTCGGCAATACTATGAATCGAGTCTTTCCTCAATCCATTGAACGATCTCAAAGCGTTGGGCCCGAGACTCGAAAGAAATACCTTGCACATGAGCGCATCGTTGTGCGTGTGTAAAGAAATCATTTGGATATAATGGCTTATATGCTCCATTGGATCCGTTTTCCCATCATAAGAGTTAAACGGAGGCCACGTAAATCTGCCAAGCATAAGAGCCCGTTCAATGTCCCCCGAGAATGACGATTGAGCAACTCTACGTAATGCTCGGCTTATAGCATCCATAGTGGCATTCCGAGGTCATCGCTCTTTTAGGGAAACTGAGTCCTGGTCTGCGTACTCTCGTGACCGATCCTAGTGTTAGTGGGAACTGAATCAATGGGACCCCTCTCCATAGCAACTCCCCACACTAGCTAACCCCTCTTCATACTCCTCGCGATCCCTTCTCCTACGCCAACCTTTTGCTTCCAACTCCAAATCCCTTACCAACCTACATCAAAACGCTCACGCCCCGATGCGATTGACATCATCCGGTGCGTTTAAAACGACCCTTCTCCAAGGCCAAATTGCTCTTCCTCCTGCTTATGCTCCCTATCTTCACGCCTTTTCTGCCTTCTCTCCTTCCAAGTGGATCCCCAAGAAGACCTCCCGAAACCACTTTTAACATAACTCCCTGATTGGCCATTAAACATTTTCCCCGCGCAAGTCTTGACAGAACCACAGCTACGTAGGAAATCCCTACAGACGATGCCAATTGTGCATACCCAAACTCTGCTTGATGGGTCGAGCTTAGAATGGACTCACAATTTACTTGTATTAGTGGGCTTAGTGTTTCCTACTAAGGGTTGTTTCTGGCCGAGTGACCTGGTGGCACCGTTTATCCCCCATGAATTCTCTCTTTTCCCTTCCTGAGTAACACTCCCACTCTGTGTTGCTCTTTCCCTTGGCTATCCTAGCACACACACACACACACACACACACACACACACACACACACACACACACACACACACACACTCTCTCTCTCTCTCTCTCTCTTTCTCCAGTTTTTCCTTCAACCCCCTTTCCTTACGTAATTCTTCTATTTATAGCTTGAGATTTGTGGGAGTTTCATGATTACATTTTGATCTCACTCATGTGGGTGGTGTTCGATGTGATTATTCTTGACATAGAATCTATCTCATTGGGAATGGTGATAGTGGCTTTGGAACCAATTTTCGCCTCCAAATGATTGCCAGGCTACGATACTCCCCAAGGCAATATCGAGCCATAAGGGAGGTACGTTGTCCCGGGCATACGCAATCCCGAACAGACAATGAATGGCTGGATATGGACTTATTAATCATGCAGTCAGGATGGATATGGACTCATTGTGAGGTTTGGGCCCAACTCCGATTCTTGAGAATGTTCGAGCCAAGGCCCATTGAGCCCGAGGCCATACCCTGTACACTAGTAATTATAATGTATGACCATGAGTAACTCAGCGTGTGCAATAATAATTTGCATTTTAAATTTGAGTAATGCCACACTCACAATATTTTCACAATAATTTCACAAAAAAATTTATGTGGCAAGTTGTTACTAGTTCTAATCAGAACTCACAACTAAAATTACCATTTTGCCTATCAATTACAACTAGTAAACACAAAATTTCCCAATTGCAAAAAATCAAACAATTGAAAAGAAATATGGTTTGCAAATATAAATTTGTATTGATGAATAATGAGTACAATCTCTATTTCAGATCTTTTACAAAAGAATACCCTCTAATTCTATCTTCTTTGAACTTGACTCAAACAAGAGATCTTCTTGACTTTGGTTGGAAGATGGATTGAACGGTCTTCACAATAAATCTCTAGCTTTGAGTTTATTAGAGATTTATTGTTCTTCAAGTCTTCGAATGTGAAGGCTCTAGGGTTGAAGTTTTTCGGGGCTTTAGAGGCTTGATCCGTTGAGCTTCAAATATTTGGGTTTGTTGAGGTTTATGGAGGTTTTTTAGCTTAATTCCAATAGAACTTCAAAGAACTCGAACAAGAGATCTTCTTGACTTTGGTTGGAAAATGGATTGAATGGTCTTCTCAATGAATCTCTAGCCTTGAGCTTGTTAGAGATTTGTTGTTCTTTGAGTTCTTCGAAGATGCTTCAAGTTCTTCAAAGATTCTTGAGACAGAATTTCTCCAAAGCTTGGACCCCTTGAAAACTTGGTGTTGAAAATGAGAAGGGATGTCCTTTATTTATAGTGATTTTAGAGAATAATCTACACTTCGAATTGATATACTTGAAAGTATGTAGTAGACTTTTGATTGGCCCAAATTCTTCTTAGAGATAATTATCTCTATTTATCTATTTTGATAAATATCATATTTTGATAAAGATAATAATCAATAAAGATAAATAATTATCTCTATATAATTTATTTTAATAAAGATAATTATTTATCAATTTTGAATAGAAAATTTATCTTTATTTTATTTATTTATAAAAATAATTATCCATAAATTTTGAATAAGAAATTTATCTCTATCTTGTGGACTAAATGACACATGGCAAATTTTAATATGTCAATGTAATATCAATTTGGATGACACATGTCATCATTTGATTTAATTAAATTAATGCCACTAAATTTTGATATGGCATTTTATAATTGACTTAAAATTTTGCCTCCTACAAGGATAATTATGGCTTAATTTTTGTTGTTGATCAAAAGACTGCATTTTCAATAAATTATTCAATTCTCGTGGAGGAGCATTTCAACGATGCTTAATGCTGCTCCCATATCTAATAATATGATCATGTCGACTCATGTGTTCTACAAGATTGGACCACAGCCTAAAATTTGGACGCGCAGGTGGATATTGTTGGGTCCAAGATTCACTTTAGTAAATTGGTACGAATTCTACTCACTTTTACTTAGCTGATCAATCACTGAAATGGGGACCCACAAGTGTGCTGTATGCTACTTAATTTGGTAGTGATATTGGGAACCGGTAAGGCATTTTGGTCTACGGATCTACCAAGGGGAGGGGATAGCTTGGACTAATGACATTGAAAATTGAAATAGACAAGAAACTCAAGAAAGTGATTATTTTTACCATAGAAAATAATGAATGATAGGGATAAATCCCAAGATAGACTGATCCAATTAATAGAGTTAGTCATAAGTGATGGTATTGTCAAAAGAGACGGTCTAGATGGCCTAACAGTCAATGTACTGGTCGAGGAAATCGTGTCTCGGACAAAAAGGCAGAAAGACGGATAGACTCTTTGAAGTGGACGGATTCAAGTAAGACGGACAAATTCTTCATAGTGGACCGATTCCAATGAGACAGATGAACGCAAGGGAGACGGGTAGCAAAGCCACATGGCACTTATGTGGCCCAAGTGTTCTCCAAGAAACCTAATATGGAAATGTCTTGCATCTCATGTTAAACCGTAATCAAAGGAATCCCTACAAGGAAAAAATCCTACGATATATGAAGCACTGAAGAGGATCTTCTCTATAAGGAAATACGTTCTCCATCAAAAAATGGAGGTCGGCTCTAGACTACTATAAAAACCCCCCCAAATCCCTCACAAATCGAGGTACGCTTAATTTTTTCAACTCTAGCACTCTAAAGTTGTAGAAATTCTCTCTAACTTAACCTTCGGAGGGTATTTGGCCAATACCACACCGGTACTCTCTGTAGGGTTTTCTTTGTTTTTATTTCGCATGTTTTGTCTAGAGCACGTGAGGACTACGCAACTTACCGACGATTTTTGCATCATCAATGAAAAATTGATTTTTTTTTTAAGCTAAACATAATGAAAAATTGAAAATGATTTATAGTCTAAATCTCATAACTAAATAATTTTTGGGTAAAATTTAAAAACAACCCTGAACTTTAGGTTAAAATTAAATTGCCCTCATGAGCTTCTAATTTAAAATTAGAAATCCTTGAAGTTTAACAACTACTCAAATTGATCATTTTGTCTTCTTCTATTTGCGAAACAGCATAACAAAAATAAGTGTTTCAAGTAAATTTTAGTTTCTACAGGTTTTTTGTTAAAACCTTATCCCTATATGTAATTAGGGGGAAAAATGAAGAATAATTTCATTCAATAATATCAATTATATATGAACCAAATCAGAATATTAACTAACTTAATATATCAACTATATGGTGCACAAAATTGTCAATCTGACAAACGACCTACCAGTTTATTTGAACAAGTTGGCAAGTGCTGAAATCAAATTTCAAATTAAAAAAAAAAAAAAAAAAAAAAAAAGGCTTGTAAGCCCAAAAAAACCTGCTACCCATTAATAATGAAAAGAGAATGACGTTTACGCAAAAACGAACCTGCTTCTCTTCCCTTCCCGTCTCCTTCAAATTCAATAGCTCCTTTTGGCTCTTTGACTTTTATTTTTTAATAAACTTTTGCTCTTTTTGTTTAGCATCGTTTTAAATGCTTGCTAAATATGGCAAAATTCTAATCAAGCAAACAAACACCTTCCTTACTGGCTTCTTTAATAATTCATTGCTAACATATAAGATGCCAAAGAATTCATAGTTTATTTACGTGCATTTCTAAGGAACTTTACCAGAATAGATATTATATACCTAATCAAAACTCTATTTTGATTTTAAGATATGATCCTTTTCCATGAATCTTAACAACGTTTTTATAAACTAATACGCCCCCCCCCCCCCCCCAAAAAAAAAAAAAGAGGTACGGTACCCATCTATATCTGAGTCGTTAATTTATTATGGTTTTAATCTTGTCCATTGATTTAATTTTACGCCCCCCCCCCCCCCCAAAAAAAAAAAAAAGAGGTACGGTACCCATCTATATCTGAGTCGTTAATTTATTATGGTTTTAATCTTGTCCGTTGATTTAATTTTAAAGGTTTTTGGTTACTAGTTAAACAGGTTTTATATATAAACAAAAAATTAAAACATCCTTTTCTCTTTTTCAACCTTTTCTCCTGTCTCACGTTTGCTCCTCTACCTCTCTACTTCGTTTGCTCATTGCTCTGTTTTCCTCTCTAAACAAAACCCTCAAATCGTTGATACCACATCTACAACGCACCCACAAAACCCTCAAAGCCCGACGCACCCACAACCTCAAATCGGAGGCGCTTCTTCTCATCCAATCCACTTGTCGGCACCACTCTCTAGCTTATTCTCTTCCAATCCATATTCAAATCGGCAGCACTTCATCTCTTCTCAGACGACTCGACAGCACTTCTTCTCTTCCATTCTAAATCAACAGCGCCACCCACAATCTTCAGATTCTCTCTTTACATATGATTAACGCTGATATGGGTTTATATTATTTCTCTAAACTTTGTGGGTCTATGATATTATTGTTTTGTTTGAGTTTTTATGATATTATTGTTTTGTTTGGGTTTATGATATTATTGTTTTGATATGGGTTTATGATATTATATATTTGACAAATTAATCTTTACACCGAAGGGATTGATAGTCCACCATTGATTGCTTGGATCACTACTACCATGTGAAACAAAATTGTAATAGGGTTGCCAATGCTTTGGCAAAGAAATCCCGGGCTGGGCTAGAATTAGAACGTCAAGTTTGGGCTGAAGACTAACCTGGGGACATTATCCCCCTTGCTCTGTTTGATTAGTTTTCTTATGTTTTAATAAAAGCATCGGCCTATCTCACAGACTGGTTTCTCAAAAAAAAAGAAAAAAAAAAAAAATCTTTACACTTTCGAGTTTGGGATGTGAGACATGGGAACCCCTATCCATAAGTTGGGATAAGATTAGATTTGGTTGGGAGTGTGGGGAGGACACGATACTATGAACCTACGGATTTAGGATATATTTTTTTTTTCAACCACCTTGGTAGTAAGAACACCAATTTCAGTGTTGGTTTGTGCTATATTTTAGAGTTGGCTTCCAATTTTAGAGTTGGTTTCTCCAAAATTTAGAATTTGAAAGAAGCCTGGTGAGTTTGCTCAGAGTTTCAGGAGCAAATATTTTATCTGGATGATGTTCACCATAAATTGAAGTTGTAATAAAAACAGCCTTCCTAATTAGATCATCTCCTGTATCAAAATTGCGTCCCTCTTTTAGCATTAGTTTCTAATTTCTACTTTCTAGTAATGTGGCTCTACATAGAGCCAGTTGGTGCCAAAGGCAAGGATTCAACTGGGAATTAGTCAGTAACAAAGCGATCTCTCAACTTGAGTAACGAATAGTTGGTCCCCCA
Organism: Quercus robur; assembly: GCF_932294415.1. Lineage (NCBI taxonomy): Eukaryota > Viridiplantae > Streptophyta > Magnoliopsida > Fagales > Fagaceae > Quercus > Quercus robur. The sequence goes on along the minus strand of NC_065534.1, from coordinate 29,146,971 downwards.
GCTCCCAAAGCATTTGTACATTACTGCAAAAGTTGTAGAGCAGCACTGCACCTAGAGAAAGAGAATGTAGCAAGAGACAAAAACCAAAACCCACTTGTTTGTTCGACAAAGATATAGCAACTCTGACACCTTTACCTCAACAACAATTACAAAGTACAAGGTAAGGTCATCTCCAATTCTGAATAGCAACAACAAACGCTGCATAGATAGTTTCAGGTTCAGCCCAGTAATTACTTTCAAATTAGGATTAGCTAACTATTTTTCTTTTTTCTTTTTTAGTCTAGTGACTGAAAAATCAGGTTAACATTATTTCTCATTGAGAGTTTATTTTAGCTTTGGTTTTTCCTAGGTGAGGTGAGGTACTCTGAATCAAGATGATATTGAATAAACAACTAACCATCATGATTGGCTCAATCCCCCTTTCTAAATTAAAAATCCAACTACCTGCAACACTTGCTTAATCAAAAAATTATGTCACATCATCTTCAGTCTGGAGCAAAACTTGAAGGCTTAATAAATTGCATGGTTCATCTTAGCGACATATATTATTATTTGGCTGTGTAATGGCATCTCTTTTCACTTCATCCTAGTTCTACCCCACAGGTTCTTTATATAGGACATCTTTAAAGAATGTGTAAAATCATAACTTTCAAAATTAAAACATCTTTAAGCAACATGTTTTCTGTCACAAGTGTACAAAAAGGTGGGCTGAAACCAAAAAGACAAAATAAAAGGAAGGAACATGTATTTCCTAATCGTAAAGGAAGGGTAGGTTATGACTCCTGTAAAGCAGTTCCACCAATTGCCAAGTGAAGTAGTGCAAAATTACAGAACCATTACTATCAGAGACCTTTCTCTTCTGCTTAAGTATGTCGTGTGAAAATTAGAACTATTGATGCTATCTTGAGAAGCCCAATCACTTGTCCAAATCGGCTTCTAAAATTTTCCAACTATCCCTTGTTTGTTTGTGTGATAAATATAAGTTGATATATCTTTTAAATTTTTCATCAGATAGAGGCTCTTAAGGCTATTGGAGTCAGTGAAGTGGTTTTGGCTATCAATTACCAACCAGAGGTAAGGAATATGGCCTTTCTTCTTACTACCATTATTTGTTGGTTCTGCAGGTAATGTTGAACTTCTTGAAGGATTTTGAAACAAAGCTTGGGATAAAGATCACATGCTCACAAGAGACTGAGCCACTCGGCACTGCTGGTCCTCTTGCTCTTGCTAGGGACAAACTACTAGATGATTCTGGTGAGCCATTTTTTGTTCTCAACAGTGATGTTATTAGTGAATATCCTCTTAAGGAAATGATTGCATTCCACAAGTCCCATGGAGGAGAAGCTTTAATAATGGTGACCAAGGTAACACTCTAAATATATCTTACTTGAAGACATTGTGAAAAATGTGGGGAAAGGTGATAAGTGGTGGTTATGGAACAATCTACTGGAAAAGTTAAGAAATTTGTAGAGAATCCAAAATTATTTGTTGGTAACAAAATAAATGTTGGAATTTACTTGTTGAACCCCTCAGTTCCTGATCGAATTGAACTGAGGCCCACCTCAATTGAGAAAGAGGTCTTCCCAAAAATTGCAGCAGAGAACAAGCTCTATGCTATGGTGCTACCAGGGTTTTGGATGGACATTGGACAACCGAGGGATTACATTACAGGGCTGAGACTGTAGCTAGACTCATTGAGAAAGAATTCTCCATCAAAGTTGGCCAATGGCCCCCACATTGTGGGAAATGTTATAGTGGATGAGACTGCCAAAATTGGCGAGTGTTGTCTAATTGGGCCTGATGTTGCCATTGGCCTCGGTTGTATTGTTGAGTCAGGAGTTAGGCTTTCTCGCTGCACAGTAATGCAGGGAGTCCGCATCAAGAAGCATGCTTGCATTTCCAACAGCATGTTTGTTCTATTTTTATTCATTTCTCTTCTTTGTAAAAGTTAAGTGTCTTCAAATCTGAGTGATGTGAGTTAAATTATTGGAAGGGTCAATGTTTTTTTTATTGAATGGCATAAAATGCACATTGGTGTGACTTGTATCTTAGAAGTGTATATATAGAAATAAATTATTTGTTTCTCCAGCTTTGTGTAACTTATCGAGATGAATATTTTATGAATATTTTGTTTTTAATAACATTTTTAATCAGATGGTTTATGCAATGTTTTCAATGTTCGTATTCTGTGATGGTTAATCCCAGTGTTGGTAGCATACGTTCTAAATTCTTTATTCATCTCAATCATAATGACAATAAATATTTTACAGGGTGGACCTATACAGATCTCTCTTTATCATCTTTTGTCTGATTTGCTGAATAGTAATGCTTTCTTGACATATGCAACACAAGGTGAAGAACCCTTTTTTTTTTTTTTTTTTTTTTTTTTTGGGGGGGTGGGGGGGTGTGTATAGAGACACAGGGTGAAGAACAAGTATGCGTTTGAGCATGGCATTTTTTTTATTAAAAACAAGAAAATTAAAAGCTATGTGACATTTTTTTGTAATGCAATGTATCAAATACGCACTCATAAAATTGCTTGTTTGAGTGGGACAAGTTTGTCATGCATTCTTTTTCCTGCATAGCTTTTACATGCTTAAGGAAAACATGGCAATCCTAATATCAATGGGATACAAAGCAAAAATGAAGTAGATGTTTTATTTCAACTAATATGTATAGCTCAATGACATGTTTGGTATTTCAAAATTTCAACAGAAACATCCAAGATTCATCTCCTCTCTCACCCACCTAAAATGTATCAAGAGTACATATTGGGCTAGAAGAGAAATTAGAGCCCTATGATTTCTTCTTAATCATAGGCCAAAGCTAACTAAAGATCTAGAAGAGAAATTAGAGCCCTATGATTTCTTCTGAATCATAGGCCAGAGCTAACTAAAGATCTGAGTTGATATTTTCTTGACCTGAAAATTTCATTTTTCTATCTCATTGTTTAGCAAAATTAACAATATAATAAAAGAGCCAAAACTTTTGGGCTGTTTATGCCACATCCATACTTCACAGAGTGGCACCGACAGTATAAAAAGGTTCTACAGATTAATGGCTTATGGAAAATGTTTGATGTGAGCTGATTAGCCACTAGGTTGGGTTGCCATTGCTGTCATTGCTGCTATTAGGTAGTGTAAAATAACATAATCCGAAAAAAAAATGAGTACACAGGTTATTATTTTCCCTTTCTTTGAACCAACAGACTAGAGAGATGTCAAGCTAGCCCCATCACAGATTTGTACACCAGCCATCCCCATTCCCATACTTTGCCTCAATGACCCTTCTCCAAAGGTCATCATTCTCCAAACACAACATATGACCCATTATAGCTGCAACATCGTATATAGGGCTCCATTGATTTTGTAGAATGTCCAAACATATGCTTCCATCTGCATAAACTATAAAAAGGGCAATAAATGGCTAGGATTAATACAAACAAGCAAAACCTCTCACTAAATATTTTGAAGATATTAACAAAAGAGAATAGAATAACGACCAAGCAAAGCAAAAACAAAGAAAAGTCAAGAGTTGAATGGCAAAGCTGGACAAGTAAATGGGACCAATACTAAGTTCACATTAATTTAGGAACTTGATCTATCCAATAAATAGTTAATAAAAAGATTCATCAATATATATATATATATATATAATTAATAAAAAATAAGATAAGAAAAGAAGCTTCATAACAACCACCAGGTTTCCCAATCAGGCTCAAATCTCAATAACTATTAGCTTTGCAGGGTGAGCCTTATAGAAAAAGATAGAATTACAGAAAGCTAAAGCATAAATATATTCAAAATGAAAGCACATCAGCATTGGAGATAGCAACAGGAATTGGTGAACACAAACCCAGATAACCCAGCTGTATGTATCTATAACACACACAAAAAAGAAGAGAAAGAAGACAGAACAGAGCAGAAAGAACAAGTGAGGCCCTTACAATTATATTGCCACATATTGGGCTGGGGGAAATTTCATCCAAACCAATTTGGAAAAAAATTCTGTCCTTTTTTTCAAATCCAAAGTGTAAACCTATGAAGCATGGGTGCGTTTCGGGACTCGGGTGCGGGTGTGGGTGCGGGACTCGGCAATTTTTGAAAAAGTAGGGTGCGGGTGCGGCGGGACTCGGCGATTAAAAAATTATTAAAAATATTTTTATTTATATTTTCTATATATTTTTACTATTAAAATATTCTTAAAAAAACACATTAATATACTTGATTCACAAAACAAAGAAAGAATAAGGCAAGAAACGCATCTGAGGCCAGAATTTCGGCCTCTCCGGCGATTTTCACGGCCGATTTCGGCCGATTCCGGCATGTTTCGGCCGATTCCAGCCTGTTTCGGCCGTATCGGTCGCCGACCGATATGGCCGATACGGCCGATACGGACCGATTCGGCCCGATTTGGGCCGGGTCGGCGCCAATTTTGCCCGCGTCGGCCCGAGTCGGATCCGCCACGTGGCGCGACGCGGCACGACGCGGGACGGACGCGCGGTCTGCGGCGTCCCTCCCGCGTCGCCGCGTCCCGCCGCGTCGGACGCGGGTGCGCCGGCCTGGGAGCCGCGTCCGTGCATCCTTGGTGTAAACTATAAAGCAAGAATATCAGGAATAATAAACTGTAGGTGTTAAACATAATTAGTAAACTTACTATTTGGATGGAACATTCTAGAGACAAAGCACACGGTGGCTTGTTTGGATAATCCTCTGTAAACTGAAGCGTCAATTTAAACGTACCTGAAGCACTCAAAGGTATAATTCATGAATATAGAGTATTAAATAAAAGCAAAACTGGTAATATAACAACATGGTTTGTTGGCAATTACAGCCATACAAATCAAAAAAAAAAATTCTAACACCTAAAATAATTAGCATAACAGAAATATCAGTTCCTTAGTTCTTTTTTCTTTTCTTTTTTCCCTCATGCTTGGAGTACGGGAAAAGTCCATCAAATTTCTGTGACACTATTAAAGAAAAAGTACACACACACACACAACTACATATTGCATGGTTCACAAGCAAAAGATACACCATATCACATTCATTTAATAGAAAGAGTACTCTTAATAGGGTAAGAGCATTTGCAGTAGTGGAGCTAAAAAGCTATAATGCTATTTTAGCTCCACCAATATACCAAAAAAGGCTTGCAGTAGTGGAGTCAAATTCATAAATTTTAGCTGATTTGCTACAGTGCACATCTATCTATAGATGTGCACTGTAGCACACATTTAAAAAAATAATAATTTTTTAATCCAACTCTCGATTAAAATAATAAAAGTCACTTTATTTTTTTTCATTCTTTTATTCTATCTCCACCAGGCCATCATCACTCTTCAGAGCTCTCATCTCTCTCACTCATCAAGCTCTCATCTCTCTCACTCATCAAGCTCTCCACGTCGTTGCCATCCCAGCCCAGCCCACACCGTCGCAAGCTCTCATCTCTCTCACTCATCAAGCTCTCCACGCCGTCGCCGTCGCCGTCCCAGCCTAGCCCACGCTGTCGCAAGCTCTCATCTCTCTCACTCATCAAGCTCTCCACACCATCACCATCCCCGTCCCAGCCCAGCCTACGCCGTCCCTCGCCATCCCAACCCAGCCCACGCCGTCGCAAGCTCTCATCTCTCTCACTCATCAAGCTCTTCACGCCGTTGCCATCCCAGCCCAGCCCACGCCTCAACCCACGCCGTCGCCGTCCCAACCGATCCACTTCAGGTCAGTGCTCTCTCTTTTCTTTTGTAGTGAATTTTTTCATCTAGGTGTTTGTTGTTTTGGCTTAATTTTTCTGGGTTTATTGTTATTTTGTGATATTATTTTGTGGTGAAAAATGGTGTTGTTGCTATGTTGTTTTGGGCAAATGGTGTTATTTTTTTGCTGTTTTTGCTGGGTATAACATCTGAATGGAGGAATGTATTGGAAATTTTCTGTTTGCAGAAATTTGTTGTGTGGTTTCTGTGGTCTCTGTAATTTGTGCAGGGAAGTTTACATGTTTTGTTGTCACTGTAATTTGTTGTGTTGCACAAAATCACAGAGTTAGGTTTGGGAATTTTCTGTGTGCAGGGAAGTTTACATTTGTTGTGTTGATATAAATGTCGCTGTAAATGTAAGTTTGTTGTGTAATTTGTCTCTGTAATTTGTAATATAAATGTCTATAAATGTCTCTGTAATTTGTCTATAAATGTAATATAAATGTCTCTGTAATATAAATGTAAGTTTGTTGTGTAATTTGTCTCTATAAATGTCTCTATAAATGGCAACGGTAGTGGCGGTGGCGGTGACGGCGGTGGAAAAAGAGTCGTCGGTGGCAGTGGCGGCGACGACGGTGGTGGTGGCGGTGGCGGCAACAGCAGTGGCGGTGGCGGCAACAGCAGTGGCGGTGGCGGTTGAGAAGGTTGTGATTGTTATTATTGTATAGGATATATTATTTTATTGTAGTGGATATATTATTTTATTGTAATGGATATATTATTTTATTGTGTTAAAAGTTAAAATAGATCCACTGCTACAGCATGTATGTAGGTTAAATAGATAAAGTAACTTTTGGTGGAGTTAAAAAGCTAAATTTTTAGCTCCACTGCTGTAGATGCTCTTAAACATTAACAACAAGAACAATAATCATGAAGATATCAATGATTGCAACAGACTAACAGTACAAATAACGACAACAGTAATAACAAGAAGAGTTATAAAAGTTCAGGAGCCAAAGGGGTAAATATCTATTTAACTATTTAAACACAAAGGCATTTATTAAGTGCCAAAATTAACAAGATCAAGCTTTGAAGCACAATTACCATATACACTATCAGGACAGAATCCTCTTAAAGACACATGTTGGAAACAGACAGAGAGAGAGAGGTGAGTACTTGCAAAAGTGGATCCATTGATGACTTAAATTTCACGGGGTTGTGCTCCATAAAATTTAACTAGCCAATAGTATAATGGAAAGTTGTTCTGCTTGGAGAGCATCTATATTCTTCTAAAAATGCAATTGCTCCCCCTGAAATTATAAATTTGAGGAAAGAGTGACTATGATAAGTATAAAGATTCATTTTATAGACAGTCAAATAAAAAGTGGAAAATGTTTTTTTTTTTTTTTTAAAGATATAGTTCAGAGCTGAAATTATGGTATAATTTGCTACCATGAATTTAACAGTATCCAACTTCAAAAGCAGCTTCCCAGTCATGTACTTGCAATCCAAAAAAATTCTACAGTGGTCAACCAATTAATTGTAATTGAAAAACCAAATAAAAAATTCATTTTCTAAATCAAAAATATTTTGATCCAAATGTTTCATCCAAGTATATAAGACTATAAGTAATAAATTTACCCAGATACTCAAATAATGATCCCTATATAGATATAAAAATACTAGTCCTGGAATACAGAATTAGAATATCAAAATACACTGTCCAAAATGCTCAAGGGGGTAAAACTTGCCTCAAAACAGCCAGAGCCCAATTACATGACATATCTACCAAACAACGAAAGAATAAAAACACAAACCTATTAAACCCCTTGACTGATATATCCAAACATATTAACACTACACTGTAACAGCATACCTTAGGAATGTGCTTAAAAGTGGGTTTTGCTGAAACAGCTGCTAAATAAACAAGAATATGATAAAACATTAGATCCATAGTCTTATATTGGAGGTTGTGAAGTAAGTCAGTCATCAAATCTAGTGCTCCAGGTATATAAGCACTAGCTGAAATGAAAAACATAAAACATTAGACAAGCAAAAAGGAAGTGACTACATCAATTACCTCAAATGTTCATGTCATAGTTCCATAAAACATATTGTTCTGGTTAGCAGCTGAAAAAAGAAAAAAATAAATAGAAACAGAACCTAGAACAGAAAATTTCTAACCATTAAGCCACATGACTAAGAACTCAGGGTTTGCTTCTAAGATCAGTACTCAAAGAGTTTTTCATATTAGAAAACATAAAGCGGGCAACTAAAAAGAACCAATGATAACAAGATGAACTTAATACCAACTCCAATCTAGTAACTCTATTCCAAAAACTAACAATGTGATAACAATAACCAAAAATGAAGTTTTCCTTTTGCTGTGAGCCTGTAACTTGTCCCTATTTTATTTCCCAACTACCACACAACAAACAGTCAAACACTGATATTTTCTCTACTCTCTCTCTTATCTATATAATAGAGTCACACAAAGTCACAATTCCCAAAGACAAACACAGACTCATCAATAAGATAGTCACAGAGTCAAAGAGCCAAAAAGCCAAAAAAAAATAACACAAGCACAGATTCCTCATCAATAAAAACACAAACACCACAAGCATAGATTCTGAGATTTTGAAGGATAGATTAAATACTTAAGTGTGAAGGCTGGAGCAGATCAAAGCCAGCAACGCCATCACGGCAAGATGGGTGTCGCATGGTGGGTGTGGCTGTGTGGGTGTAGCGTGGGTCTAAGAGATGGGTCTCGTCGCTCTCGCATGGTGGCAGCATCATGGCATGGGCAGTGGCAAAGTCTCTCTCACTCTGAGTCTCTTGCCTCTCACTTTGTCTTTTGGACTGAGTGTGTGTTTGGATACAACTTATATTGCTAAAAACTGAAAACAATAAAAAAATAATTTTTTCTTTTCTATTTATTACTGTTTGGCACTATTCATTGGCCTAAATTCACTGTTCATGGCCAATGAACAATGCATAACACACTGGTTAAAAAAATATAAATAAATAAATAAAGCTTGAGACGTGGATGCACAAACGTAGACGCCCAATACAATCAAACCTTAAACTCTTCTTTTTTTTTCTTTTTTCTTTTTTTACATGTGGGTTGGCCAGCTAGGACGCTAGGTTAATGGTTTACAATTTCAGAGGGGCTAAGCTTTTTGTAAGGGGGCCAAGTCCTTTTAAAAAATAATAATAATAAAATAAAATTTAACCTACTTAAAAAAAAAAAAAAAAAAAAAAAAAAAAAAAAAAAAAATGGGCCAGAGGGGCCCGAGCCCCTACCTGTGTATGTCCCTGGACTTGCGAAACCAAAAGGAAAACAAAAACAAAACAAGATTAATAATAATTCAACAATACAAAAGCCAAACGGCAAAAAACCCAGATGGAAAACTGTAAGGTTGAATTTATTCAACCATCTAATTGGCTTTATTTCGTGCCAAATTTGCTTGTAATTCAGCATTTAGTAACCCTGTATTTAGGTGGGTTTGTTGTAAGGGTAGTGAGTGAGATCAAGTGAAGATTGCTCAAGAGTGTGCAAGAAAACAGAGACTCGCGGTTGGGACTCGCGGGTGACTCGCGGCTACAAGCCGCCAGAAGCAGCACACGTGCCAAGCATGCTGGAAGATGAACAGTCATGCTAGCTGGAGCACTACAGGACAAAACAGGACAACTGGCCATATGGTTAACTCACGACTGGATCTCGCGACTTAGTCAAGCCGCAAGCCACCCCTGTTTTGTAAAACCTGACGTTTCACATTCCTCTCCCACTCCAGTATAAATACCCATTTTACCCACGATTGAAAGAGAGCTTCCAGAGAGAATTTTGAGAGAGAAACCCTAAAGAAAAATAAGATTGTTTCACCCACAATCTATACCTTAGAGTCTCTTCAAATTCCTCTACTCTCTTCCTCTCCATTGTCAAATCCTTGAGAGGCATTATACCAAACCTGGTTCTCACCATCATCATCACTGTGAGACAGTTGTTTGGATTTCTGGGAAGCAGTTAGGAAGGAACCAATCTTCATTGGTTGATGCTACGGTCTAGTAGTGGAATCCGGGAAGCTAGAAAAGAAAAAGGTTCGGCGCAACCTCGTTGGAGCAAGAAGCTTGGAGGGCTTAGGTGCACTGGGTAGATTAGGCTTGGAGGGTCTATTGCTGTCCTTGTATCCCAACTGTATTTTCTAGTGGATTGTTTACCGCTTGGAGGGCGGCGGAGAGGTTTTTCGCCGAGGACTTCGGTTTCCTCTTCGATAACACATCACATGTTGTCTTTGTGTTTGCATCTTCCTTCCTCTCTATCTTTGCCTTTTTATTATCTGCTGTGGTTTTATTTTGTTATGGCTTAGATAACTTTTAACCAATTTCATATTATAGCATATGGTAAGTTTCCGCATTCTAGTTGTTTGACATATTGCTTGAATTGGTTAAGTTGTATTTTGGGGGTCTAAACGTTCAAAGGTGTTTTGTACACGTTTTTGAACTTTCAATTGGTATCAGAGCAGGTACACTTGTTGTGGTTTTATTACCTAAGTGTGATCCTAGACCCCTGTGCTGTGGTTGTTGTTTTAGAATTTACCATGCTGAATTGTAGCTTAAGTGTTTGTGAAAATGACTCTATGCATATGTCTGAAAGGTGTCTTACTGATGATCTTGTAGAGTTGTTAAAAACTAAGAAACATGCTAGAGTATTTGTTCACATGCTGGAATATCTTGAAAATCAAAATCTTGTCTTACACAGTAGCATATCTGAATCTAAATCTTTGATTAAGAAATATAAAAGAAAGAATAGAATGTTGTGTGAGATGATTGAGAATCTGAAAATGAAAAATTAATCTGAAAGAAGCATGAAAACTGATGATGAGTTTGTGTTTGAAGGTCAAGAATGTCTGTCACATGTGAACCTATTTGTGCATACCTCATTGAAGGTGTTTAATGCGTGTTTGTGGTATCTTGACAGTGGGTGTTCTCGCCATATGACAGGGGATAAGTCACTGTTTAAGACACTCAAAGAAAAGGTTGGTGACTATGTGATCTTTGGTGATGGAAGTCATGCTCAAGTCCTAGGCAAATGAACCATTGAGATACCTGGTTTGCCTCTATTGAAAGATGTGCTGTTCATAAAAGGGCTGAAGGCGAATTTGCTGAGCATCACTCAAATTTGTGATGATGATTTCCTGGTACAATTCTCTAAGAAAGGATGTTTGATCATCAATGAAGAGGGGATTCAGGTTTTGGAAGGAAATCGGACTACAGATAACTGTTATGGAATAGTTCCCACGACACCCATATCGTGTAGAAGTGCTCGTATGGATATGTTGGAGCTGTGGCATCACAGATTTGGGCATGCCAACTTCAAACAAGTAGCAAAAGTCTCCAAACTTGAAGCAGTCGAGGGACTTCCTAAGTTTGGAAAAGTGAAGAAGACCATTTGTGGTGCATGTCAAATGGGGAAGCAAACTAAGGCAAGTCATCACAAGGTGAATGTGATAGCCACCTCTTGGTGCTTGGAGTTACTTCATGTTGATCTAATGGGGCCTACCATGTTACTAACTAGTGGGTGCCATACCCCTTTTTTTTTGGGTACCGTAGAATTACTCCATCAACAAAATTAATTTATAAAACTATTAGTAGTAGACAAGATCATTGTGCGAGTTATAATCAATGTTAAGATATAAAAAATAACTTGAAATACTTGTATATCTGTCCATTCTTTCAGTTCTTTGTTCCCACTCAGTTCTTTCCTTTCGTCAGTATTTATTTTTTCTTAGTATTTCCTATTAAATCGAACTTCCCTACATAATCGCTTACAAATACACGCAAAAGATCTCATTTGTTAAGAGCTGGCAATAATGTAATGACAATAAAAAGAGTATAGTTGAACATAATACTTCGCCTTATCTAAATTTAACTTTATTTCATATCCTTTCATTAACCTGAAAAAGATTCATTGGATTCCTAGACCGGGGTGGCTCTACAGAGAGTCTAGGATGATCACAGGACCATCCTAACCTAGAAAAAAAAAAACAATTACTATGTATAAATTTTAAAAATTTATGATTTTTTTATCATTAAAAAAATTTTGTAACCACCCCAAATTTTTTTAGGCCCAACATAATTAAATTTTGGACAAAATTTGGCAACAAACTTGGTTGTAGACTAAGGCTACAACTCTATTCAATATTTTTTTATTAAATGTGAATTTTAACAAATCCACCATTTAATTTCTTTTTTAAATCCTCCATACTTGCAAAATTTAAAAAAGATAAAAGATCAATATTTATGTTGCCAATCAAATATTTAAATTTTAAGTTTTTGTAGTCTAAAATTATACATAAAAAATTATTTAATGGATCGAATGGTAAATAACATCCAATTGGCATGAAATTTTGACATGTTTTAAGAACATAGAGAACATGCAATTCCTCGTTTAGATTTTCAAAATATGTAATAATATTAATTCATTTAGTGAGGGTGACTACAATTAAGTTTGTAGCCAAATTTTGTTCTTAAACTTTGGTCCCTTTAATAGCATATTAAGTCCTTGCAAATAAAAATAAAGAGTCCAAGAAAATTTTTATTTAACTAAACTTTTGAAGAGATGTAGTTTGTAACATTGATAATGAGATTATCATATAATGATTTCAAAATAAATAAATAAATAATTGTAGAAGGAAATTGTAAGATTTTATTTATTTGCGTATGTGTGTTTTTGTCCATATATGTTTTCTTTTTATTAAATTTTGTATAATTTAAGTTTCTTAATGACCCCTCTTAAAAAAAAATTCTAGAAACCGCTACTATTCATAGAACATGCTTTTGTCTTACTGTATTTGTACGTTGACGTTTATAACCTCCTCATGGTTTCTACGAAATTTAACTAGCATCCTCCTCCGATTCTAGAAAAAATCTGTTTCAGTGAAATTTACCCCTGTGCAGCATATTGTCAATCACGTCCATATGCTGACAAGAGAATATCATTAACAGAATTGAAAATATGTTTCATGAGACTTGAGATCAAAACCGTATGATCATGTCTTCCTCATCATTCATATCAAAACTTGACGATCAATGGACAAATTAAGCTAAGAAATATTGCTTGGACAACCAAGTACCAAGTTGGATTTAATTTGAACCCATTATTAAAATTACTTTTTTATCTATCAATAATAACTTATCATCTAAAATTTATTTGTTATGAAAATGTTATAGGTGTAATATTTCTTTTAATTATCAGATAGCTTGTAAGCCTAGCAAAGTTCCAATGGAACAAAATCTAAAACTGAGTAAATTTAAATGGAGAACTACTACTAAGCCTAGAAAACCCCATTTAGATGGAACTTGTAAAGTTTTGCAATATATCAAAGGCTGTCCTGGTCAAGGGATTTTGCCATCTTCCACATCAGATTTTCATTTGAAAGCCTTTACAGATGCTAAATGGGCAGCATGTATTGACACCAGAAGATCAACTACTAGTTATTGTGTTTTCTTGGGAGAGTCTCTGATTTCATGAAAGTCTAAAAAGCAATCCATAGTTTCTAGATGATCTGCAAAGGCAGAATACAGAGCTATGGTTGTGACTGTGTGTGAAATTACTTGGCTGTTAGCATTATTGAAGGATCTTAAAGTCTATCATCCACAACCAGCATAGCTCTTCTGTGATAATCAAGCAACAATGTATATTGGAGAGAACCCTGTATTCCATGAAAGGATTAAATATATCGAGGTAGACTGTCATTTAGTTAGAGCTAAGGTACAAGACAAAGTGATCAAGTTATTTTATACTCCTATACATACACAATTGGCAGACTTGCTTACAAAAGCACTCAGTGCTCAACGGCTTGCTACTCTACTTACCAAGATGAGCATCATTAACATTCACAGTTCTAGCTCTCATCTTGTGCGGGAGTGTGAAAATGATCGAGATCAGAAGAAGAAAAAGAAGCAAATGCAGAAATAGCAAGTTAAACGACAGAAAAGATGGTTAAACCACAAGTAGTCTAGATAAGCTATTCTTTATCTGTCGTAAATAACACACGTGTATATGACACGTGCAGTAACTAACTCCCTGATATTTTGGTAGTTTGTTTTTCACTTTCTGTTACTGATATATAGATATAGGATCTTGTACGGTCTTAATCAATTCAATAAAATCTAAAAGTTTCGAGCTTTCCTCTCTAGGTTTACAAATCTTACAGAATGGCTCAGCCCGATAACAGTAGGTGGTCTCTTCAGGGCATGACCGCTCTTGTTACCGGTGGAAGCAAAGGAATAGGGTCCCTACTTTCTTTCCCTTTTGTGTTCCCTTTGTTGCTATTGTTTTTAACTAGAAAGCTTCATCAATAACTTATTGTTACTAATTATTCTTGCTAATATTTTCAATCATAATACTTTCATGCTAGTAGCTCTCCTTTATGCATGACAGTATGATATGTATCGTCAGTTCAATTATATTAAGTGATTCACCTCATAATAGTATATTCATTCAAAAGAAGCTTAAGCAATGTTCTCAACGCGTTGATTCTCTAAAAAAATTGACCCCCTTTTATTACTTTGTGATTAGGCATGCTATTGTGGAGGAACTAGCAGGTTTTGGAGCAACTGTCCATACATGCTCTCGAAACGAAGTCGACCTTAACGAGTGTTTAAGTGAATGCAGAAAGAAGGGTCTCCAAGTCACTGGTTCAGTGTGCGATGTATCCTCTAGAGCTGAAAGAGAGAATCTAATTAGCACTGCCTCTAATCTCTTTAATGGGAAACTTAACATCCTTGTAAGTCACCCCTTGGTTATGCTTATTTTTTGGTTAATCCCTCCCTTAAGGTTGTACTTCAGCACATATTTTTATGTATGCATTTGCATAACTATTTTGAAATAGTGATGCAAATAAGCTTTCAAAAAACAAATCATTCAGAAATTTATTTATTATGTCAATTTATTAATAACACTAGCTTTTACTAGCATTTTTTATATATTTCCTAATTGGTGCTATTGTTCAATAATTGCATGGATATAGATAAACAATGTGGGGACAAACAAAACAAAACCGACCTTGGAGTATACGGCCCAAGATTTCTCTTTTATCATGGCCACAAATTTTGAATCAGCTTATCACTTGAGCCAACTTGCCCATCCTCTATTGAAAGCTTCGTCAGCAGGAAGCATTGTCTTTGTGTCTTCAGTTTGTGGGGCCATATCAATCAGTACTGGTTCCATATATGGAGCAAGTAAAGGTAACCTAAGCTTGTCTCATCATTTTTTGGATTATATTATTACTACTTTGAGCTACAATATTGAAGGTCTTTATAAGTATGCAGGGGCAATGAATCAGCTGACAAAAAATTTGGCATGCGAGTGGGCAAAAGATAATATAAGGACCAATTGTGTTGCACCTTGGTTCATGAAGACCCCTTTATCCCAACCTGTAATGACCTTTTCATCACACCCGTGTGCTTTTTTTCTTTTCTTTTTTTCTTTTTTCTTTTAAGAAACGGTAAAATTTTAACCTATCAATGTATCGAAATTAATTACTAGCTTATTAAATTATGTCATAATTATTATTTTCCTTTTCTATTGTAGTATTTGGATGATGAAAACTTTTTCAATGCTATTATCTCTCGAACACCTATGGAACGCGTTGGAGAGCCCAAAGAGGTGTCTTCCTTGGTAGCATTCCTATGCCTACCGGCGGCCTCATACATAACCGGGCAGACTATATGCGTTGATGGAGGTATGACAGTGAATGGCTTCACGTTCCCATAAGCATAAATGGTTCAAAATTAGCGCAAACAAATGCCGGTTTCCGTACTTTGTAGTATTGCATAATAAGGCAATTTCAATTTGATCTCTTTTGCGTGTCCCTAATTAGTTTTGTTACATTATGATGTATGCATGTAATCACCAATAAACTATTACACTATTGCGTGCATAGATATGAGTCTTTTGGCAAGTGAAATTGATTTATTTCATGTTTTAGTTTATGTTGAAGGGTAGTTATTTTTGTGATCATAACACGTAGCACCCTGCTACTGGTTGGACCATTCGATTTGGGTTTGTGAGAGGGAACTTAGGTTGCAATTTGGATTTGAGAAAAACTTAGCTTATTTTTCTTTTTAGCTTATTTTTGCTCATAAAGTGGGTCTCATTTCACTGTTAAGTGGATCACATTACTCCAAAAGTCAGCTTTTTTCTACATACTTTCATCAAAATAAGTGGTTTTCAGTTTCATCAAAATAAGCGGTTCTCAAACGGACCCTTAATCTTAAATTTCTTCCTTCTCAAGTGCTTCAATTAGGTTACCATTTTGTTCTCTAATAAAACTATGGTTGGTATTAGTAAACAATAATCATGGTTAAGCAATGTAGGGAAAGTAACATGAAAAACCATTGGTTTACTTTTTTAGTTTTTAAACTAAAAGCTAAAGATTACTATTAGCTCTGAGATGGGTATTTGAAGAACAAATCCAATCTTGGGAATTCGTATTTGTCTGGCCCATTTTTCACCTAGTGGATGGCCTCAATTTGGCCTTCAGTATTCGTGTAATTCTAATTTCAAGCTTTACTTGAGTGGCCAAAACCCATTTCTTTTAACCTAAGTGAACCTAAGTTTTTTGGACCCGAAGAAGTGAAGTTTATTTTTCTAGGCTTGTTGTGATAAGCTATAAATAATTTTTTTTTTTTTTTTTTATATGAGCCTCAAACTGTGTACATTACATCATGTTATTTTAAATTTTAGATGACATATTATTAGACACAATTTTAAATTTATAATATTTAATTTAAACCATTAAATTGGTCCATTTCAAATGGAGAGAATTTCTTACACGAAGCACTTTCACTTTTGTAAGTTAACCGTACCCATGTGTTTTTTTGTTATTTGTAATTTCGTTTATATAATTGGAATATATGACTCTTTGGTGTCCACCTTTATCCATTTCTCAAAAACACAAATTAAGAAAGAAAAAAAAAAGTATTTTGAAAAATTTTTAAAAGAAAAAATTGAATATATATATATGGGGTAAAATAGTCAAATTAAAATAAATCTTAAATATATCAAACTTCATACTTTACATTGTATCCATTTTTTTTCTTTTTTCTTAATAGACGTTGTTTCCATATTTTTAATTGTAGAAACTTTCAAAACTTCATTCACATCACAGTTAAACTTATTTTGAATAGAAAAATTATTATACAATGGAATTTTAAAAAAGTATTAAAACACAACATGCATAAAGCTAATTATTTATTCAGTTGAAGTGTATTTTTCCTTCTTAAAGTTTGAGGTTTTCTCATTTTGACCCTTAATGATTCAAAATGTTTCATTTTGGCCCTAAAAATGTTTGTTTTTGTTTTTAAAAAAGAGTTCTTTTAGTACAACAAACAAACTCACAACTTTTTCCACAACTCTTTTACGTGGCATACTGTGACTAATTGTATGTCACTTTCACATAAATTCACTACTTTTTCTCAACCGATCATAATCAATCACATGGAGAATTGTAGCAAAATTTGTGCATTTTTTCGCGGTACTACATAAAAATTAGAAAATTCTGATTGTGCTTACTCCAAAAACTAAACACCCCATAATTGAAATTCCAAAACCTTACAAACAAAATTCAAAATCAAACAAAATCTATTACTAAGAAGCTCGAAAATAACGTACCCTTAAGTTTGCACGAGTCTCTACTGTGCTATAGTGCATATAGGTTGGGCTTCTGGGGCGGCCTCTTAAAAATGCCCGTTGCTTTCAAATTGTTGATATGGGCCCTATATTTGGAACAATGGGTACAACTCAAAAGGCCTAATGGTGCGAGTGGGGCGATGAGTCCTACACTCCTAGGACTAGAAACCGAAGCTATATATATATATATATATATATATATAGAGAGAGAGAGAGAGAGAGAGAGAGAGAGAGAGAGAATTCAATTAAAATTTATGTGGGATCACACCATAATTATCCACTTAAGTTTGTGCCATATGTCTACTTAAGTTTTTTAATCTTTGTGCCAAGTGATTTAATATCTACATATATATTTTTTTAATAGGTAAACCTGAGAAAAAATCCAATTAGGTTTTAAATTGGATTCCAATTGTTGTCTAATTTTGCACCATGTGTCCTACTTAAGGTTTTTTTTTTTTCTTAGGCGATTTAATGTGGTGCAAAAGACAAAGGGTCTAATATAAATAATCATAAAAAACTCAATATAAAAAAAGTAAACTCATGTGTATATCCAAAAGAAATTAAAATATAAAAATAAAAAATAAAAGAGAGAGAGAGAGTATAATTTGAATCCATATATGTGTGTAATTGTAATTTTTTTTTAAGTGTATCGTGCATATGCACGGGTTATACACTAGTATATGTTAATAGGAAATACTTAGAAAAAATTCCATTAAAATTTGAAATTAGAATCCAATTTTGCACCATGTGTCTAAATTTATGTGGGAACCACATTATAATTATCCACTTAAGTTTGTACCATGTGTCTGCTTAAGTTTTTTAATCATTATGCCAAGTGAGTTAATGAGTGCAAAATACTAAGAATCTTGTAGGGACACGATTTTCTTAACGGCCCAATAATGATGTTGGGCTCGTACATGAAAGATCCCTCACAATATGATTTGTAGAGAGTGGGCTTGAAAGGCTTGCCTTTGATCACGGGGTGATGGTCCGGTCCTGTTTTTAGAGAAATTCATGTGGCAGATAAGAGTTGGATTTGAACATTTAGGCCCTATATCATTACATCCTGAGGGGTTGGACTCCTCGGACTTAGTCCGAGGATCATTAAGATCTTCCTCCGGTTATCCGGCAGTAGTTTTTGTGGTATGCATACATCTTTAAGTGATTTTCACCCATGGAGTCTTTTTCCTTGAGGTGGGATGGGAATCCCTGGTTTCTTGTCCATTCCTCCCCCCCTTTTACCCAGATTACTTACTTTCTCTTTTATACTAGCCTATGTTTGCTGTCCTTCATCCACATGTAGGGTCAACTTTTACAAGACTGATATTTGTCCCGTCAGTCTAATCCTAGAATTGTTGGGGATGGTTGATAAAGCCGAAGAATCCGGCTCTGCTGGATGCTGAGTCTTATCTGGGAAGGGTAATGAGGGCAGCTTTCCCGAGATATTTTAGATCTCCTTTCCAGTCTGGTCCTATACCGTTTTTGCCCCTCTTTTTTGGTGGAATTTTGGGTCTGCCGAGGACCGAACTGTCCTCGGCAACATCTCCGGGCCATTTGGGCTTTATGTTATTGAGCTTGGGCCGTAGCTGTCTTTAGCTTGGGCCCTTGGACTTCCCACGAGCAAATGGACCTGACCCATAAATTATTGGGCCCCACAATAGCCCCTCAAAACCCTGCTGTCCGACTTCATGGTTGGAGAGGGGGGTTTTGGTAATACCGAGCCTTTATTATGGCTCATTTAATTCAGCCCTTGACCGACGCTGGCGACTCTTCACCTCCCCAGGGAATGTGCCGGTCTACAAGACGTTTCCTTCAATTTACGCACGATGCGTTTATGCTGTTTGGTTATCCGAAGCATGCCTTTAATATCTTCCTTTTACGAGACCTCCCAGATTCAACGGTTTTTGATGGCGTGGGGGAATGAAACGGGCGTATTCATGTTTGCAGATCTCCTTGGAGATCTGCACACATTAAGTGCTCTCCCCTTCGTCCCCTATATAAAGAGAAGAAACAAGAGTTGTTTCTCCCACAGATGAATCCCTTTAATCCCCACAAAATTTGAAACCCTTAGATTCCTTCCGGAGTTTACTTTTGCTCTCCGGTTATATCTTAGCCTGAAATATACTCACCGTAGTATTAAGCAATGAAGAAACCATTCCCCTCCCAGAAACACCATGTTATAACAAAGCTCGAAATGGCTCGGTCAAGGCAGGGATGGCGGAGACTCAAGATTTGCCTCGCATTCCTTTTAGCCAAAATCCGAAGCAGGGACTCGTCACGTCACACTTTCGGCGTGACTGAGCCGAGGAAGCACATCATCAGTACCACCCGTTCTCTCACGAGCATATCTAACACGACACCAGTGTGTTAGGAGTCAGGACTGGGGCAGGGACTAAGTGCCCCTGCTTCTTCCTCTCTTCGTTCACTGGCGCCTCCCTTAGCCTCTCTTTCTTCTTCTTTCCACCACCAGGTCCATCCTGGTGCTTTTCTTTCTCCCTCTTTTGCTCCTTTCTCTTTCTTTTCATCTCTTCCCTCTTCTTCTCCTCCTTCTTTTACTCATGTCCTCCATCTTCCTCATTCATCTCCTCCATCTTCCTCATTCATCTCCTTCATCCTCTTCTTCCTTCTCCTTCATATTCTTCTTCCTTCTCCTTCATTTTTTCCTAAAGCAGGTTCTTCTCTCAACATGAGCAATACTGAGGCAGAGATTGGAGAAACTTTGAAGACAAGTTTAAAAGACACCTGACTGTTTACTTATCTGTATTGCGGAGGTTATTGTTGCTTCGGCAGTTCACTTTTTGTATAGGCTTGTTTAAGCCCCTCTTTGTACGTTGTAATAATTTTTTATATTAATAAAAATTGTTGTTATTTTACTTCGCATGTTTTGTTTCTATGTTTTTACAAATTTGCAAGCACTGCTCGACACAATAATATAGCATTTGAACCAATGATAACTAAGGCCAAAATGCTTGATAACGAAAAGATATCACTATAACTTTAATAGAATTGTTTGACACAACAATGCTTACCTGTGAATAACGATACTTACCCAAAACAACGCCAAGATTAGAACTGGATGCTTTATGCGGTGTAGTAAGTAGTCATCTGAGGACATATCACCCGCAAAAATGAACAGCCCCTTAGGCTACCAAATAGTGGGGCGTCTCGCCATCATCCTAACGCTTTCATTGGCCTTAACATTTTACAGTATTTGAGCCGAGGACTTTCCCCATCCGAGTAATTAGCATCTCAATAGGCTTGAGTCCGAGGACCATGCAAGGCCTTGGTTCTGTCCAAAAATTTTCGAGTACTTGGTTTCCCCATAGGCTGAGTCCGAGGACCATGCAAAGCCTTGGTTCTGTCCAAAACTTTTTGTGTACTTGGTTTCCCCATAGACTTGAGTCCGAGGACCATGCAAAGCCTTGGTTCTGTCCAAAAATTTTCGAGTACTTGGTTTCCCCATAGGCTGAGTCCGAGGACCATGCAAAGCCTTGGTTCTGTCCAAAACTTTTTTTTTTGTACTTGGTTTCCCCATAAACTTGAGTCCGAGAACCATGCAAAGCCTTGGTTCTGTCCAAAACTTTTTTGTGTACTTGGTTTCCCCATAGGCTGAGTCCGAGGACCATGCAAAGCCTTGATTCTGTCCAAAACTTTTTTTTTTGTACTTGGTTTCCCCATAGACTTGAGTCCGAGGACCATGCAAAGCCTTGGTTCTGTCCAAAACTTTTTTTTGTACTTGGTTTCCCCATAGACTTGAGTCCGAGGACCATGCAAAGCCTTGGTTCTATCCAAAACTTTTTTGTGTACTTGGTTTCCCCATAGACTTGAGTCCGAGGACCATGCAAAGCCTTGATTCTATCCAAAACTTTTTGTGTACTTGGTTTCCCCATAGGCTTGAGTCTGAGGACCATACAAGGCCTTGGTTCTGTCCAAAACTTTGTGTACTTGGTTTCCCCATAGGCTTGAGTCCGAAGACCATGTAAGGCCTTGGTTCTATCCAAAACTTTTTTGTGTACTTGGTTTCCCCATAGACTTGAGTCCGAGGACCATGCAAAGCCTTGGTTCTGTCCAAAACTTTTTGTGTACTTGGTTTCCCCATAGGCTTGAGTCCGAGGACCATGCAAAGTCTTGGTTCTGTCCAAAACTTTTTGTGTACTTGGTTTCCCCATAGGCTTGAGTCCGAGGACCATGCAAGGCCTTGGTTCTGTCCAAAACTTTTGAGTACTTGGTTTCCCCATAGGCTTCCCATAGGCTTGAGTCCAAGGACCATGCAAGGCCTTGGTTCTGTCCAAAACTTTGTGTACTTGGTTTCCCCATAGGCTTGAGTCCGAGGACTATGCAAGGCCTTGGTTCTGTCCAAAACTTTTGAGTACTTGGTTTCCCCATAGGCTTGGGTCCGAGGACCATGCAAGGCCTTGGTCCTGTCCAAAACTTTTGAGTACTTGGTTTCCCCATAGGCATGGGTCCGAGGACCATGCAAGGCCTTAGTTCTGTCCAAAACTTTTGAGTACTTGGTTTCCCCATAGGCTTGAGTCCGAGGACCATGCAAGGCCTTGGTTCTGTCCAAAACTTTTTTGTGTACTTGGTTTCCCCATAGGCTTGAGTCCGAGGACCATGCAAGGCCTTGGTTCTGTCCAAAACTTTTTTGTGTACTTGGTTTCCCCATAGGCTTGAGTCCGAGGACCATGCAAGGCCTTAGTTCTGTCCAAAACTTTTTTCCTTTCCTCAGGTATTTCACGAGGTGCCGAGCAGGAGATTGTCCTTGGAAACGGCTATTCCTCGGCGTGGGCCATAGTCCCTGGGCCCCCCACGCAGAACGGGCCTGGGCCGCGAATTCACTAGGCCCACAAGTTAAGAGATATTTCTGTAGTCTCTGGTCACGCGGTACTTTTTGGCGTCCCAGTGTTCGAGGTGCGCCTTTACGAGGCTCCTTTAATCTCATGGTTGCAGGTGGCGTTGGAAGTTGAGCCAGAGTCATTTTGTCTGTAGCGTTCCTTGGGACGCTGCGAGAATTAAATGCCACCACCTTACCTTTTTAAATAAATAGGAGAGAAAGGTGTTTTACCTTCACACAAGTCCTTCAGTTTCCTCCCTTAGTATATCATGTCTGAGGCGAGGGTTGAGGAAAAGGAACTCTTTCCGCCACAGAGGCGCCGTGTCCTCCTGAGACTCAAAGTAGTGAGGTACGGGCAAAGGAGGCATAAATTCAAGAGAATATTCCGTTTCGGCAGAGGGGAAAGGGTGTTTCTCCCTCTTTTAGTCAAAATCTGAAGCAGGTTCTGTTCATGCCCGAATTTTGGTGTGTCAGAAGAAAGATTCTCTGCCATCATCGCCTCTGCCTTGTTGCAGGCAAATTTTTGGTGAAGGCTCCTCAACTTCCGGCTCCCTGCGCCTTTCCTTCGGCGGTGTGAGGCTCAAGTTGGGTTTTCTCTCTGCACCTTTTCTTCGACGGTGCAAGCCCTAAGCTGGGTTCTTTTACTGCCTGAACTATGGGCATGTAAAAGCATTGAAGAAGAGCAAGGTCTTGAGACAGTAGCCAACCTCTTTTCTTTGTTGCCTCCTCAGCTTTATCTTATTCTCTTGTATCTTTCTTTTCAATTATGTAGTGAGCTCTGACATAAGCTGATTCCAGCTTTTCAATGTACGCTGTACTATTTCTTTGTTTTAGTAAAAAGGGAAATTTATTTACTTGTTTTGAATACTATTCTTTTTGCAACACTACTTTGTGAATGGGTGTGCTTCATGTGTGTGTTTCTCCTCAGCAATATTTACAGCAAAAACCCTTGAAACACAATCCAACTAATTCTAATTTACCGACACTACCAGGCATAATAATAACAATTCATAGTAAGTTAAACTTAGGAAACTAACCGAGATAACGGTTGAACGTTCTGTAATAAGTGCGAAAATATTGTCCGAGAATGATAATCTCAAAATAACCCATCCGAGGAGTTGACTGAGTAGTTGGGAACCTCGATCGCTTTTCAGGCGACATATTGCTCTATATTGCATCGGTCCTTGTAATGTAGTTTTTCGTTATAAGTACTTGGTTTTCCCAGAGGCTTGAGTCCGAGGACCATGCAAGGCCTTGGTTCCGTCCAAAACTTCTGAGTACTTGGTTTCCCCATAGGCTTGAGTCCGAGGACCATGCAAGGCCTTGGTTCCGTCCAAAACTTCTGAGTACTTGGTTTCCCCATAGGCTTGAGTCCGAGGACCATGCAAGGCCTTGGTTCCGTCCAAAACTTCTGAGTACTTGGTTTCCCCATAGGCTTGAGTCCGAGGACCATGCAAGGCCTTGGTTCTGTCCAAAACTTCTGAGTACTTGGTTTCCCCATAGGCTTGAGTCCGAGGACCATGCAAGGCCTTGGTTCTATCCAAAACTTGTAATTTTAAGTAGTTTTTTCTCTGTATTTATTTATTTTTCGAAGGTTAGCCCCTAGACCAGAGCGGGGAGAGTCGACTTGAGACCGGAAGCCCCTAGAGTTGCCCGCGCCATCGGCACTGCAGGGCGTAGCCCCTAACGGAAGTTTATGTCAAAGCAATAACTGCATATCGCCGGAGATGGAGGAAACTTCACGGACCTCTACTAGATATAGCCTTGACTCCACCGCCAGCCGCGCCAACACGCTAGCCTTTCCCACAGACGGCGCCAATTGTAGGGACACGATTTTCTTAACGGCCCAATAATGATGTTGGGCTCGTACATGAAAGATCCCTCACAATATGATTTGTAGAGAGTGGGCTTGAAAGGCTTACCTTTGATCACGGGGTGATGGTCCGGTCCTGTTTTTAGAGAAATTCATGTGGAAGATAAGAGTTGGATTTGAACATTTAGGCCCTATATCATTACATCCTGAGGGGTTGGACTCCTCGGACTTAGTCCGAGGATCATTAAGATCTTCCTCCGGTTATCCGGCGGTAGTTTTTGTGGTATGCATACATCTTTAAGTGATTTTCACCCATGGAGTCTTTTTCCTTGAGGTGGGATGGGAATCCCTGGTTTCTTGTCCATTCCTCCCCCCCTTTACCCAGATTACTTACTTTCTCTCTTATACTAGCCTACGTTTGCTGTTCTTCGTCCACATGTAGGGTCAACTTTTACAAGACTGATATTTGTCCCGTCAGTCTAATCCTAGAATTGTTGGGGATGGTTGATAAAGCCGAAGAATCCGGCTCTGCTGGATGCTGAGTCTTATTTGGGAAGGGTAATGAGGGCAGCTTTCCCGAGATATTTTAGATCTCCTTTCCAGTCTGGTCCTATACCGTTTTTACCCCTCTTTTTTGGTGGAATTTTGGGTCTGCCGAGGACTGAACTGTCCTCGGCAACATCTCCGGGCCATTTGGGCTTTATGTTATTGAGTTTAGGCTGTAGCTGTCTTTGGCTTGGGCCCTTGGACTTCCCACGAGCAAATGGACCTGACCCATAAATTATTGGGCCCCACAAATCTAATATTAATGAACTATAAAATAAAATAAAATAATAATCACATATACTCAGTAAAAATCATCACACAACAAAGATCACCACACATTTTATTTTTGAAAAAATTAAAAAAAAAAAATTGATCGTAAGTAGTATTAAATTTAGGTAAAAATTTTAATATTTAACTAATTATGTTTACTTTAAAAAAAAATTTAACTAATTATTTATATTTTATGATAAAAACTGTGTTTAATTTTAAATGTATCTATATGTATGCATGTGTTACATGCTTTTTTTTTTTTTTTCTAATAATTTGACTAATTATTTATATTTTTATAATAAAAATTGTGTATAATTTTAAATGCATCCTTGTGTTTGCATGGGTTACATGCTAGTATATATTAATAGGTAAAAGTTAGATAAAATCTAATTAGATTATACAATTGAAGTCCAAATTTTGCGTCATGTGACCTAAATTATTTATTTTTAGAGAGAGTTTTATTTCTTAATTTTAGAGTCAAATGTATGACTACATCATAAATATCCATCCAAGTGAGTTATTACGCACAAAAACCAAAGAGTTTAGAATTAATGAACATAAAAAAAATTAAATGGACAATTTATATTTTCTACCTAATAATATTCTTACAAGACTTTTTAAAGAGTTAAAAATATATATAAAAATGATTATCAATAATATTTAAATTATATATTTAAGAATTATATGATGCATCTTAATGTATATCTATGTATATGCATGGGGTTACAAGCTAGTCTATATATATATATATATAGAGAGAGAGAGAGAGAGAGAGAGAGAGAGAGAGAGTAAACTGATGAGCATTTTTTTTTTCTTATACTATTTCTATTCAAATATTTTGAATGCAAAGATCTTGAACCTAAAAAATTGTAATTGAGCCAAACGATCCCATGCACCCATCCCTATTCAATTTAGGATATATTAGTGTACCAATCTATTCTTAATATTTTGTGTTGTATTTAGTAGAATTTCAAGTACAATGGTTGTAAATTGATATTTTATATGTAGTATCTAATAGTGATTTTCAAAATTATATATATAATAGCAATGTAATGAGAAACTTGGCATAACTAATACCATAAAAATTACAAGGAAAAACCATTTTAATACCTCTAAAGCTAGCATCAATAGCACCACTTCAATTTTTCATTCTCATGCATAAGCATGGGTTACATACTAGTATATATATACCACAAAAGGAAGCTAGCACAACGCTGAAGGCAGAAGCATAGTTATAATAGATGAAAATAGTTAGGACCAGTCAAGGAGGCGGTAGCAATAGATATAATTAGAATAGTTTTAAAACAAATATTAAGGCAGTAAAACTAGCCAAGCAGTATATCAAAACAATTCAAAGTAATATAAACAAAAGTATTATTGAAAATACTTGAAGCACTTACAGTAGTAGGAGTAGTTATAGGTTAACAGGTACAAGGCTTGGGAACTAGTTCTAGTTACAAGCTTTGTATGCAAGAAGCAAGTGAGGGTTCTAGAGGAGAATCCTAAAGGGAATTCTGAAGTCTAGAGGTTTCTCAAGTGGTGAAGTTTTATAATTTGTAGAACTTGATTTGCAATAAGGGACATCCCCCCTTATATAGGCAGAAAAAGCATTTTTAAATAGTGAACTGTAACAGTGAATAGTAACGGACAACAGGAGCAAAATCCGGAGCTTTATCAAAAGAACCAGTTCAAACAGTTTGGCTTTTACACCGAAAGTAGTTTTGGCATTTTGCCAAAAAGTAGCAGCAGATTCTTGTGGGGAACAAGCAGAGCAACAATCAAAGCTTTTACCCTGGGCAAACAATGTAGCAATTTGGCCGTTGTGCAGGCCAGACAATCAGTGGAGCATCAATCAACAACATTGGCCTTTGTGCAGGCTAGACAAACAGTAGAGCATCATCACTTTGGCCTTTGTGCAGGCTAGACAAATAATAGAGCATCAATTATCTCCTAGGTCAGAAGTGTCATCAACATCATAACCAAATAGTTCCTGGTCATAAGGGTAATAGGGGCTATCAGCAACAGATGCTTCAGAAGATGTTTTGGAACCTTTACTTTTTGACTCACGATTAGCGGTTGCTTCCTCAGCCCACTTGAGAAAAGCAAACAAAGCATCAAGGTTTTTGCGTAAGTCATCAAGAGGGGAACTCTTCTTTTTAGACTTAACATTTTTAATGGAGGAGGTGGTGGGTGCGTCAGTTTGAACAGGTGATTAAGCTGGTGAATAGTCTTTAGCAGCAAGGGAATCAGCATAGGGTGAAAATTCTCTGATAATAATGGCAACAATGCTCTGGGTATGGGGAAATTTATCCCACCATTTGACATACCAATGACGAGCTAGAACATCACCTTCTTTTTTATATTGCCATTTTAGAATCCAAGGGATCTTATGGCGTTTAACAAAATGGAGCAGAGCAGGGAACTTAGCACCATAAGCATCAACTTTGAATGCTCGTGAGAAACACTTAAAAGCATTAAGTAATGGTTCTAGAAATATTTTAGCAATAGGGCCAAATTGAGTCCACCAACGATTGAACCAAAGAGGCAAATAAGCACTAAAATGTATATCAAAATGAACAAACCAAGAATGAGAAATGTTTTCATTCTAGTGTAGCATGAATCTAGACCAAGCAGTGATATAATCATGATATGAATAGGGAATGGGAGAAGATGGCATCCTTTTGGTGGAACTAGGGGAAGGGCCCCATTTTCCTTCAGGAATGATATTAGTCAGGAAAACACTGTGATAAATAATTTTGGAGGGATCACTTTTATCAGGTATAGTTCTAATAATAATGGATTTTTCATGACGCAAGAGATCAAAATAATACTGTAAATTCTTTTCTCCATGCTCAAGAATCCAATGGAAGTTTGGAGGGAAGTAACTTTTAGCAAGCTAGAGAGGATCAACAGTTGATGCCCGATTGGGTTCAATGGAAAACAAGTTTTGGAAATACTGTTTTTTGACATATTGGGAAACATTGGAATTTCTGGGGAAAACAGTCCTAATGGGTTGGTTAACAGGGGTTAAAGCATAAGGATCATAAGATGAAGCTATAATAGTGGAGTAGTTAGGCTTAGGGATGGTTCCTAAGGTGGTAAATCGGTTGGCCACTTCCAAGGAAGAAACAAGTTCTTTTTTGACAATTTGCTTGGAAGTTTTAGTAGGGTGTTTATCTTTGGATCTTCTACTTGCCATTGTGGCACTGCAGAAATTCACGGGTAAGGAAATCAGGAATAGCTTTTTGAGAGCTTTTAATATATTCAATATCAATATCAAAAACACTTAATATAGCTTGCCATCTAGCAAAAATATGTTTTGATGCAATATTTTCAACATCCTTTTCAAGAACATATTTAGCACTTTTACAATCAATTCTTAACAAAAACTTTTAGTTTAATAAATCACTTTGAAATTTTGAAATACATAGTACTATAGATAAAATTTCTTTTTTAATAGTACTATAGTTTAACTGTGCAGTATTCCAGACACTAGAATAGAATCAAACAGTTTGTTCAGATGAGTCTGGGGAAACTCTTTCTTTTAGAATACCTCTGTAACCAATGTTAGAGGCATCAGTCTCAACAATTTTGAAAGCATTGGCAGTAGGAATACCAAGACAAGGTAGAATTTTAACATGGAAATTGATCTATTTAACAAGGGAAGTATGAATATCAGTCCAAGGAGGAGGATTGCTTTGTAAATGATCAAAGAGGGGTTTACTGTTTACAATGCTTTCTCAAATCCTTGTAAAAATCAACAACATAGTTAAGAGATCCAAGGAATCTCTGTAATTGACTTTTATCAGTGATGACATCAGGAAATTTATCAACAAACTGAATAGGTCTATCAATAGGACGGATTTGTCCTTCAAAAATGTTATAGCCAAGAAAACGAACTTTTGTTTGGAACAGTTTGATTTTCTTAGCAGAAAGAACAAGACCATTTCTTTTGATGGCTTTTAGAAACGAATACAAATGTTTCCAGTTTTCATCAATAGAGTTGGAGTAAACAAGAACATCATCAATATAGACAATGGTGAAGTGAATGAAAGGATTAAAAATATCATTCATAATATTTTGGAACACACTAGGGGCATTCTTAAGACCAAAAGGCAAAACATTCCACTCATAATGCCCAAAAGGAGAGGTAAAAGCAGTTTTGTACTTATCATTCTCACTAATCTGGACTTGCCAAAATCCAGACTTCATATCAAACTTCAGACTTCATATCAAACTTGGAGAATGCCACAGCCTCACTCAACCTATGAATCAAGTCATTCTTGTTGGGTATAGGATACCTAATCCATTCTAAGACTTTATTCAAGGGCTTATAATTGATAACTAGGCGAGGGGTTACTCTCTTAATCTCGGCATTTTTTTGAAGATAGAAAGCAACACATGACCAGGGGGACTTGCTATTTCTAATCAAATTCTTTTTAAGCAAATCATGAATTTCAGTTTTGCAAAATTCAACAGTTTCAGCATTCATCTGAATGGGGCGA
The DNA here is from genome assembly GCF_932294415.1 of Quercus robur. Classification (NCBI taxonomy): domain Eukaryota; kingdom Viridiplantae; phylum Streptophyta; class Magnoliopsida; order Fagales; family Fagaceae; genus Quercus; species Quercus robur. The sequence continues at coordinate 29,117,619 of NC_065534.1, read as the reverse complement.
GCTTTGGTGGGAATGTTATTCTCATCAAAGCCTTTGACATAAGGTAGGTTAACAGTATGTTTCTTCCTATGCCAAAAAGCATTAGGAATATCAGAGGAAACATCATCAATCAAAATTTTTTGAAAAATGTCAATTTTTTATTGTAACAATTTATCAGAAAGCTGTTCAACAATTTTCTTGTATCTAACTTCTTGCTTAAGGAAGTTGAGATGTTTGGTTTTAGCATGAATCAAATTTAAGGCATCAGCAGTATCGATTTCAAACTTTGAAGCAAATTTGAATTTTACTTTCTGTCCAAAAAGTTCAATAGTAATTCCATCATGTTCAACAAGAAAGGGATACAAAGCATTGATAAATGGCAAACCAAGTATCAGCTTATCAGTCATGTTTTTAACAAGCATAGAAGGTATCTTGAAACAAACAATATCATGGCAAACATGAGCATTGTTCAATTCATATTTAATTTTCATTTGAGTATCATTAGTAGAAATCAACTTTTCAGTAGATTTTTCAAAATATTTGGAATGAATCAACCCTTCCTAGATATTGTTCATATCCACACCAGAATCAGTCATGGCAATAACATCAAAGCAATAATCATGGGAAACAAAAATTTTAACTCTTGTAAACCATTTTGGAGGAAGCATTTTGTTAACAAGATTAAGTTGAGCTTTATCAAAAACATCAACAATACTTGTACCAAAAAGAGGAGTCTGTTGACTGGTTTTCGTCTCCATCTTTGAGCTCATCTTGTTTATTATCAGACTGATGTTTATCAAGGTTTTTATCAATTCTTAATAACAAAAATTCTTGTTTAAGATTAACATTATCAGCTTTAATGGTTTTTTACTCATTTTTTAGTTCAATTATTTCTTGTTTAACAACATTGATCTCATGTTGAAGATCATTAACAATTAATTCTTTGGATTTCTTTTTATTAAATCTTTCCAAAGTTTCTTCAAAGCTTATCTTTGATTTCAGTTTTTTAGTATTTTCTTCTTTGGTTAAGTTTTTCTTTAACTTATCCAAATATTCTTTTTGCAGTTCAGGATTTTCAATCTGACCTATTAATTTGATTAACAAGCTTTCATTTTCTTCACTTTTAGTGAGAAAATTAACAAATTTAATAACATTACAACAGGAATCTCTGCAACCAATTTTTAGTTCAATTATTTCGTCTCCATCTTTGTGAATTTTATCATGTTTTTTACCCTTTTTCCAGGAAGGAGGAATAGGGGGCAAACTATATTGTTCACAGAAATTACTCATTTCATATTTAGCTTTTCTTTTGTTTTTTTATTGGTGTTTTAGTAGTTTTTCATCATTGCACATATTAATACCAAGTTTTTTAATAGTGCTGAGAATATCACCATATGTAAAATTAACATAATCAATAGAATCATTTTTACCGATTAATTCTTGTTTTACCTTATGAGCAAAGATAGGAGGCAGACCATTAATAAACTTCTCTTTCCAATAAGGTTTGCAGCAGTCTTTCCAAAGCATAACTCTAGAAAGGAAAACATCTTGATACCATCTGTAATCAGACATAGTAGGGCATCTCAAATTGTTTAGATAATCAGAAATTGGAGATGAAACATTAGAGGGGGTACCAACAAAATGTTTGAGAAAAGTATAAATTAAGGTATTGACACCATCAGGAATACCTCGACCAATACTTTCATCAAAAATAGGAAAACCTTCATCAGTCTTTTTAACAGCAGTTTTAATAGATTCTCTGGAATCTTCTATGAGATATGAGTCCCACCATCCACGAAGAGTGCCAGAAAAACCAGTAACAAGGAGGTCAACAATTTCAGGGTGGTCAAGATTATGGTTATTCATATAATCAATTCCAACCATAGACATATGACCTATTTTATTAATGATTTCTTGTTCAAACAAACCATCAATATTTCATTCATAAAGTTTATCAGCAGAAACAGAAAATTGATTTTGAAAAGATCTTTCTTCAAACTACATATCAGGAAGAGTACGTTTTGAATACCAGTTTTTTGTAAAAGACATGGGATTGGTTTTTCCAGCAAATATTTTAATTTCTGGTAATCCATCATCAAAAGCATTTTTAGCATAAACAGTAGACAATGATTCAAAGTTTGTCTCAAAGATAGGCTCTTTCTCATTTCTTGAAATGGTTCGAGCAGCATTGGTAAAAGTACCCTCAATTTTAACTTTTAAATCAAAAAGCATTTTTTCAACAATGTCAATGGTTTTCACCTGAGAGGTTTTTAAACTTATTTTTTCTCTTTGACAGGACAAATCAATCAAAGGTTTCTCAAGTTTTACAAAAAGAGTTTTTTCAACAATTTTTTCTTCAATACAGTCAAGTTGTTAACCGATAACATGCAAAGACTCATTAGTAAAATTGTTTTGTTCAATGATACTAATAACAGGGGTTTGATCATCAGCAATTTTGAAAGGAGAAACCTTCACTTCAGTCCTTTTACAGCTTACAAGAACTGTCTCAAGGGGCAGATGGCTAGACTTGACAACAGTTTTATCTTCTTTAACAAAATTTGATTTTTTTATTACATTCAAATGATTTTTTGAAACTTCAACTTTTGAAACAAAATAATTTTCAAGGAAATCAAAAAACAGAATATGTTTTTGCAATTGATTCATTTTTTTCTTTCCATTTCCTTTTAACACGATCCTTTTTAGATTGGGCAAAACTACTTTGGTAATATTTTCTTTTATCTCTATTTTTAGAAGAAATAAATTCATTAAATAGGGAAACCATATCGATTTCAAAGTTTTTATCAAAAGCATTCAAAACTCTTAATTAACTTTGAAAAACAGGGGTTTCAACAGTTTGAAATTCAGAAGCAGATGGAGACACAGATTTAGTCTCTTCTTCTTCTTCATTAGCAATTCTGCTATATGGAGAGGAAGGTTTAGTTTTAGTAGAATAGAAAGCAGTGCTAACTTGGGAGTTATCACTTGAAACTCCTTTTAGCTTCAAACCAGGTTTTTCAAAATTCTTTTGAAGAAAATCAGTGAGATCTTGATCTCTTTTTGAAATACTTTCAGATCCAGCGAAGGAGTGTCTTCCTTCGTTGTTCGTCAAAGGTTTTTCATCATGAAAACTTATTTTAACAATTCCATCAAGATATTGGTGAATATGAGCAAGGTTTAATTCATCAATAACAGGTTTAGCAGGAAGGGATTCTCGTTCCAACAACCATTCTTTGGAAAGATTGATATCTTGCCATTGAATCATTTTTGAGACTTAAATCTTATCATCAGGGGTAGAACATTGAATCAACATAGTTTTATCAGTAGGATCCTTGATCCTAGCACAAGGATTCAATTGAGAACCCAAAAGTCTGTAGTAAATGCGGTAGATAAGAGCAAAAAGCTTACTACCTTCTTCCATGTCATAACCAGATGTCAGAATATTCAAAGCTTTAACAATATTAAGATCATCCAAAGCAAGACAAATATCAAGATAACAGTCAAAGTAAACAGGACCATCATACAAAGAAGCAGTAATCATACCAAGAATGCTATCATTAAATTTCTTAAATCTAGCATCTCTTAAGCACATAAGAATATAAGCATTAATACCTTTTCTTGTAAGTGGTTTAACAGCAACTTGATCAAGACCAATATGCAAATAACTGAGTTTTTTAGCAAGAAAATCATTAATATTTCTTTTAGAAAACAAGCAGCATTTTTCATGAGTTTTAGAGATAGAAAATGTTTGTTCAACAGTTCTAACTCTGTATTGGGAAAAAGCAGTATTTTCAGCCCAACTAATGTTGTAGATGGACTTAGTATTAACCTTGGGGATATTCCATTTCTGGAAATCCGGAATCTCATTTTCTTCAACAGTGTGATCTTCTTTATTCACAATATCAGGAGGACAACTAGTCTTGGAGCTAACAGAGAAGTTGGATCTCCACAACCTATCCATACTATCCTAGGTTTAACACTCAATTATCATGTTTTTCTCAACACTGTTGCATTTCGTAACACATACCCTAAGCAACCCTATACCTCTCATGCCCTACAGGCCCTCTCTAGCTCAAACGGGCCTTACTGTTCGGTTTTGGGAATTCACTTTATGTCTAAGATGACGCCAACGACGGTAAGAAGGGAACAGAACAAAGGAGTATCAAAGGTTCGAATAGACACAGACAGACAACAAAGACACAACAACACTATTATATATATATAGGCAAAGCTTAGAGAAAGTTTGATTAGAATTTGAAATTAGAATCCAATTTTGCGTCATTTATCTAAATTTATGTGGAGACCATACCATAATTATCCACTTAAATTTTTTAATTTTTGTGTCAAGTGAGTTAATGAGTGCAAAATATTAAGAATCTAATATTAATGAACTATAATTTTTTTTTTTTAAACCAATACCATATACTCAATAGTAATCACCACACAACAAAGATTGCCACACGTTCTATCTTATTAAAAATTAGAAAAAAAATTTATCATAAGTAGTATTAAATTTATGTAAGAATTTTAATATGTGATTAATTATGTTTACTTTTAAAAAAATAATTTAACTAATAATTTATATTTTTATGATAAAAATTGTGTTTAATTTTAAATGTATCTATACGTATGCATGTGTTTCATGCTTTTTTTTTTAATAATTTGACTAATCATTTATAATAAAAATTGTGTTTAATTGTAAATGTATCCATGCGTTTGCATGGGTTACATGCTAGTAATTATAATGTATGTCGACCGTGAGTAACTCAACGTGTGCAATAATAATTAGCATTTTAAATTTGAGTAATACTATGCTCATAATATTTTCACATTAATTTCACAAAAAAATTTATGTGGCAAATTATTACTAATTCTAATTAGAGCTCACTACTAAAATTACCTTTTTGCCTATCAATTACAATTAATAATTAACAATTTATTATTAAAGATTTATTGTGAAAATGTTCTAGATACCATTTCTCTTTGGATTTAAGTGATTTTCATTTTATACAAGTAAATGGATGAGGTGACAATTGGTGATATGTGGCATAATATAAAATGGTGATGTGTGGAGGCCTATCCAACCTTTAATGGTGAGACTACCACCAAATATGGACGGGGACGGCCCTTTAGAGAAACAGAAGCAAAACATTTTTTGTTTTTTTTTTTTTTTTTTTTTAGAAACAGAAGCAAAACATTAGTAAGTGATAAAATGAAACTTTTAAAACGTGAAGGACGAAAAGTGTATTTTAATATATTTATTATTAGGATAATTACGGCTTAACTTTTGTTGTTGATCAAAAGACTGATTCAATAAATTATTCAGTTCTTCTAGAGGATCATTTCAACGATGCCTAATGCTGCCCACGTATCTAATAATATGATTATGTCGACTCATGTGTTCTACAAGATTGGACCACAGCCTAAAATTTTGACGCCCAGGTGGATATTGTTGGGTCCGAGATTCACTTTGGTAAATTGGTACGAATTCTACTCTCTTTTACTTCGTTGAACAATCACTGAAATGGGGACCCACAAGCGTGCTGTATGCTACGTAATTTGGTTGTGATATTGGGACCCGGTAAGGCATTTTGGTCTACGGATCTACCAAGGGGAGGGGCTAGCTTGGACTAATGACATTGAAATAGACAAGAAACTCAAGAAAGTGATTATTTTTACTATAGAAAATTATGAAAAACTGATTTTTTTTTTTTTTTTTTTTTTAGCTAAACATAATGAAAATGATTTATAGCTAAAATAATTTTTGAGTAAAATTTAAAAACAACCTTGAACTTTAGGTTAAAATTAAATTGTCCTCATGAACTTTTATGGCTTGTTTGGAAGTTTAGAGAGTAAGGAGAGTAGAAGAGAGTAGAGAGGAGAAGAGTAGTGGGGAGAAGAGTAAAAGGAAATAGTTCCCCTCCACCTTATTTAGAAGTTTTTAAAATTAGTAAGGGGGAAGGAAGTAAATAGCCCTTCCCCTTATTTGGATGTTTTAAAAATTAGGATGGAGAGGAAAAGAAATTATTAAAATAGACAAATTTACCCCTATTTGAAAATAGACTTGCAACATTGGTCTATTATTAATTTAGAAATGGTAAATTGATAAATTTATCTAGTCAATAATTTATCTACTCTACTCTCCCTCCAAATCTCTCCAATTTGAAAGAATAAAAAATAAAGGGTTAGAGGTGGTTGAAACCCCTCCAAACTCCTCCCCTCCTTCCTTAAAAAACTTCTAAACAAGGTAATTAAATTACTCTTCCTCTCTCTACTCTACTCCCACATCTTCTTTTATCTTCCAAACAAGCCATTAATTTAAAATTAGAAATCCTTGAACTTTGAAAAATACTCAAATAGATCATTTTGTCTTCCTCTATCTGCGAAACAACATAACAAAAATAAGTGTTTCAAGTAAATTTTAGTTTAAACAAGTTTTTTGTTAAAACCTTTTCCCTATATGTAATTAGGGGAAAAAATTATGAATAATTTCATTCAATAATATCAAATATGAACTAAATCAAAATATTAATTAAGTAACTTAATATATCAAGTTTATGTTTTGTCTAAATTGTTATTGTTGGAGGGGCAAAATAGAGCTTCTGGGCCAATTTGTGGCTTGAAACCCCAATTTTTTTATTTAAAAACTTTTTTTTTTTGGCCCAACCTAAAAAAAGTTTCAAACAAATTAAACCGACCGAACCATCCAATAGCAACATTACGTATCTAAAAAGTTCTATAAGGTCTCCAAAATATTCTAACTTCAATTGCTAGACTTCTGCACCAACCGGTAATTGTGAAGCATTTCAGAAAATTTCAGTCAAATATATATAATTCATGTAAATATTATTATTTTATATCTCCAATTAAAACCACTACTCAACTACTACGTGCTTGCTGGGATTATGAAATTTTTTTGTAAAATACAATATTTAGGTCCTCCCTAAATGAAAGATAGAAAATTAAAATAGGAAAGGGAAGGAAAATAATGAAAAGAGAATGACGTTTACGCAAAAACGAACCTCCTCTTCTCTGCACGGCTCCTTCCATAGCTCCTTTCGGCTCTTTGACTTTTCTTTTTTAATAAACTTGGGCTCTTTTTGTTTGGCATCGTTTTAAATGCTTGCTAAATATGGCAAAATTCTGATCAAGCGAACAAGCACCTTCCATATTGGCTGCTTTAATAATTCATTGCTAACATATAAGACGCCAAAGAATTCATAGTTTATTTACGTGCACTTCTAAGGAACTTCACCAGAATAGATACTATATACCTAATCAAAACTCTATTTTGATTTTAAGATATGATCCTTTTCCATGATTCTTAACAATGTTTTTATAAACTAATACATTAACAAAATTAATTTATAAAACTATTAGTAGTAGACAAGATCATTGTGTAAGTTATAATCAATGTTACGATATAAAAAAGAACTCGAAATACTTGTATCTGTCCCTTCTTTCAGTTCTTTGTTCCCACTTAGTTCTTTCCTTTCGTCAGTATTTATTTTTTCTTAGTATTTCCTATTAAATCAAACTTTCCTACATAATCAAACATGCTTACAAATACACGCAAAAGATCTCATTTGTTAAGAGCTGGCAATAATGCAATGACAATAAACAGAGTTTAGTTGAACATAATACTTCGCCTTATCTAAATTTAATTTTATTTCATATCCTTTCATTAACCTGAAAAAGATTCATTGGATTCTTAGAACATGCTTTTGTCTTATTGGATTTGTTAAAAATTGTTTTTCACGTTGAATAAGTTTATAACCTCATCATGGTTTTTGAGAAATTTAACTAGCATCCTCCTCCGATGCTAGAAAAAATCTGCTTTAGTGAAATTTACCCCTGTGCATCATATTGTTAATCACTTCCATATGCTGACAAGAGAATATCATCAACAGAATTGAAAATATGTTTCACGAGGGCTTGAGATCAAAACCGTATGATCATGTCTTCCTCATCATTCATATTAACACTAGCGATTAATGGACAAATCAAGCTAAGAAATATTGCTTGGACAACCAAAAAAATCTCAAAGTACAAAGCTGGATTTAATTCTAAACCATTACTAAAACCAATTTTTTATTTACCGATAATAACTTATTATTTAAAATTTGATTGTTATGAAAATGTTATAGGTGTAGTATTTCCTTTAATTATCAGATCTAATACTTTTGTTTTCAGGGAGGAGTTCATAAATTTGTTAGACCAAAGTTCAAAAATATGATTTTTAATTATATCCTTAGGGATAAATGTTCTTCAATTATTTTCATTTTTTGGAGGAGCCTCCACTCAACACGTAGCTCCGCTTGCCCGCCTGAGTTCAAAGAAAAGAAAGAGGAAAAATATAAAAAATGTGTACAAGATCCCGATTTTAGGCTGCCACAAAGAGCTTGAAAACACTATAAAATTAAGTCGCTGTGTCAAAGCTTTACTTGCTTCATTGCATGCATGTTTGTCACACATACACACACACACAGCGCCAATTGTTTACAAACCCACAGCTCTAAAAACCAAGCACGCATGCAACCTCCCTCGAATGCAACCTGCCCAACATGCACCACTCCTATATTATGCTATAACCCCCAAAGCCCCACCACATCATCGCTCACCACGTACCCTCCTCTTCTTTCTTACCCGATCAACGCCATCCAATTTTTACAACCCTAGATAGATCCAACCAGACACGAGTCACTTCAACGCTTAACGTGTCCACCTCTCCCCAACACGTATCTCACATCACCAGGGGCGGAGCTAGGATTTTTTGTTTGGGGGGGCCAAATTTTGTTACTAATATATTAGTTTCGAGTCAAGATAAACCATCACACTCAGGCATAAACGCACATACATAAATATAAACATTAATATTTTGATACTAGAGTAGGTCATAATTTATAAATATATTGTATATAAAATTAATAACTTTCACATTTGTATATTCGCAAGATAATTTTTTAGGGGAATTTATCATCTTTTAAACTCCAATACTATACAAAAACTGTCTAGTTTGATATTAAACATGTAAAAAAAACGAATTAGAGAAAACAAAAACTACCTTGTTTTTATAACTACTAGATCAATTGAAAATTTCTATTGATTTTTAAGAGCATCATTGAACTAATTCAAACATTTGGGAGGGCCAACTTCTATTTTTTAGCTAAATATTTAAATTTTTTAATACTTATACATAATATAAAATAAATTTTTAAAATTTGGGGGGGGGCCATGGCCCCCCCAAGCCTTGCTGTAGCTCCGCCCCTGCACATCACAACCCCTCTTCCACACGTGTCAAACATCCCCACACAACTTAAGCCAGCAGCACATGTTGAGTACGGTTGAAGTTTGGTAGGGTTTCAATTTCCCATTTCAAAAGCGAAAGAATTAATTTTTAACCTAACCTGACCTTTCTAGTACCATTACCATAAAAAGTAACCCTAGTTAGAGCCGTGAATGGACCTTGTTGCCTGGTCACGTGGCGGGTGGCACTGACTTTGCCTCCTGTCAATTTCATGCAACAGAAACAGTACAATTGCTCGCCAGCCAGATTTTCCACGTGGAGCCTATTCTAAGGCCTGAGTGTTTTCTTCCATGGCATGGGGCCCCCATAAGACGTACTGTCCTATCTGTCACTGCACACGTTGCCCAATGCCCTCACACCACGTGTAAAAGAAATCTAGTTTATTGATTTTGTTCCTGCCTACCTGAATCAAAAGCTTTATTATTACTGACGTGTACGGTAGGGGTTATTTTAGACTTTTTAGACCAATTTTAATATGGGGTCAATGAAATAGGTCTTAGATTAAGACACGTGTCAAAAGATTAGGAAATCGCCTATAGATATTCCCATTAGACGTCAACGATTGGGACACATGGGCCCCACCTGTCCAAATCGGAAACTGATACGTACAGGCATTTGATTGGACCACAAAAGCTGAGAGGAATAAAGTTGGAATTTAAAAAATAAATTAATTAATTAATTAAACAACAATCGTGGCCGAGTCTAGTATCCCACGTGTCAACAACTCTAAAATCATGAAAAGCGAAAATTTTTTATTTTTAAAAAACAGAGAAAACCCACGCCTAGCGTAGGACAACATGCGTGTAAGGAAAGAAAGTTCATGTACTCAAAGGTGTTTAAATCCAATTGGACCACGTACCTCTTTACATGAAATTGCAGATACACGTGGTTGATTTTAACGTAGTAGAAAAGAAGAATACCGCGAAGATCAACGGTGGAGATCTGTTCTTTTAGGCCGAGAACCACTACGGTCATAACCCAAAAAAAAAAAGAAAAAAAAAAAGCCTCTCTCTACGTAAAAAGAAGGCCATTTAGACTGAAAGTCCTTTCAAAGCATTTTTTTTCATTAGCGCGCGAGCATTCTCTTGGATTTCAATCATTTGAAGAGAAAAATCAAAAGTTTAAATGGCCTGAGATTATTTATTTTTTGGGTTTTGGTTATGAAACTGGGTGGTTTTTCAAAATGGCGGGGATCTGCTGTGGATTGGTGAACAAAAGCGAGACATCAACGGCGTGTGAGCAGAGCTCCCGAGCGGCGAGGCGGAGGAGAATGGAGATCAGACGGTTCAAATTCGTAACCGGCGTGGCCACAACGGAGCCAGAGAGTTCTAGTACTGAGCAAAAGCGTCAGAAGCTAGAAGGCTATTACACGGCGTCGTTTTCTAGTACGGACGATGAGAAGAAAGAAGTGGCGGTAGTAGAGACCAAAGAGATCTCGAATTCGAATGATGGTTGTGCTTCGACTTCGGTTTCGAGTGAGTACCCGAAATTCGGTGTTGCATCTGTGTGTGGAAGACGGAGAGACATGGAAGACGCTGTGGCTATCCACCCTTCGTTCTCTAGCCATGACCACAATTCCACAACGAAATTGCATTACTTCGGCGTTTACGACGGCCATGGTTGCTCTCACGTATGTGTTTTTTTTTTTTTTCTCTTCTCGCTTTGTCATTCAAACCATTAAAAATAGCAACTTTGATTTAAAATTTGCCTTGTTTTTATTTTCAGGTGGCAACGAAGTGTAGAGAAAAGTTACATGAGCTGGTGAAGGAAGAGTTGTTGTTGTTGGAGACGCAAGAGGAAGAATGGAAGGGAGTGATGGAGCGAAGCTTTTATCGCATGGACAAGGAAGTGAATGCATGGAACGAGACCGTTTTGGGTGCAAAGTGTAGGTGTGAGCTTCAATCTCCAGAGTGTGATGCGGTTGGATCTACTGCGGTGGTTGCAATTGTGACACCCAATAAGATCATCGTTGCCAATTGTGGCGATTCAAGAGCTGTGCTTTGCCGAAACGGCAAGGCTGTACCTCTTTCCTCCGATCACAAGGTTAGTACTTAAAAAGAGTACATATAATTGCAACAACAATAGGAAGCATGGACCGTCGGATCGTCTGATCCGAGGGTTGTGATTGTTGCAAAAAAAAAATATGTCAAATTTCTTTATTTGAAAATTGTTCTTTTCAGTGACATTTGAGATGCTGTGGTAACAGCCGGATCGTCCGGACGAGTTGAATCGGATCCAAGCCGCAGGTGGTCGGGTTATCTACTGGGACGGCCCACGTGTCCTCGGAGTTCTCGCCATGTCTAGAGCTATTGGTAATTATTAAACACTGAAAACTAACACGGTCTGCGTGTTCAAATTCAATGGTAAATTTTCTCAATTGGGTTCTGATATTTTGGGCAGGTGATAATTATCTGAAGCCTTATGTGAGCTGTGAGCCAGAGGTGACGATCACGGATCGGACGGCGGAGGATGACTGTCTGATTCTGGCGAGTGATGGGCTTTGGGACGTGGTTTCAAACGAGACGGCGTGTGGGGTGGCGCGTATGTGCTTAAGAGGGAAAGCACACGCGCCTCCGTGTTCTCCGCCGGGTGCTGAGGTGGCTGTTTCCGAAACATCCGACAAGGCGTGTTCGGACGCGGCGATGTTGCTGACGAAGTTGGCCTTGGCTAGGCACAGTACTGACAACGTGAGCGTGGTCGTGGTAAACCTAAGAAGGGACACGTAACCATTAGCCATCCAATGTTTTTTTTTTTTTTTTTTTTTTTAAAGAAAAAAAAAATTAAATTTATGGGTTGGGTTTGTAGGGTTGGGCTTTTTTGGGTGATTGGTAAGAAGAGAATCAAATTTGAAATAGTGAAACCACTATTTGTTTGTAACTGCTGAGCTCAACTTTTTTTGTATTTGGTTTTCGAACGATATATCTTTTATCAAGAGATTTCATTCAATTAAAAAAGGCCAATGGTGTAATTGTAGTTTTTTCTTTTTCTTTTTTTTTTTATAAGAATGCTGATAAGCTTTCATTAAACTGGGCTGAAACCCAAATCAGATACATCATTATGAAGTATATGAAGTAAATATGATAGCCTTTTAAGGTTAATGGATTCTCTTTTTTGAGGTTATGATACTGTTGGTCACATGGAAGGGATCGTATGGTTGATATCAGAATAATAATTCATTCTAATGATATCTCTTCGATTTGGATGCGCTATCATTTTTATTGCTCTCTTTTAATGTGTAATAATGATTGTTTACAAAATTTCAAATCAAAATAAAAAATGATTGTTTACAAGTTGGGTAATCCTCATTGATCAGTATTTGAGGCTAAAGTTTAAACGTACGGGCTCTTTTGCGTGGCAGAGCATTTTAAAATCTAGAGCTGTCATTTCCACTGGGATGCTGTGGAGAACTGGGGATGGCAAGAGTGCTCGAATATACGAAGATAACTGGCTGCTGGGGGATAGACCATCAAAAACTCTCTCCACGAGCTGAGATTCTTGATGTTACTATTGTCTCCTACTTAATTGATTCTGGCTCTGGATGGTGGGATACGAATAGGATCGACCAGCTTTTCCTCCCTTTTGAAGCTCAGAAGATTGGTCCATACCATTGTGGGCGACTTACCAACAGGACTGTATGGTTTGGCCGAAATGTAAAAATGGGATTTATACAATGAAGAGGAAGATAGAGAGAGACTCTGTTACACTCGTGGGACAATGACCTCGTTCTCTGGAAATTTTTGGCTTGGTTTATCTGGTTTCAATTTTCAAAGAAACAAGTTTCGTCTCAACGAACCGAGTTTACCATCTCAGAAGATTTTTGGGTCAACTATATCAGCCTACTCTCAGAACTGCAGATTAGGGTCAACTATCAGTTAATTACTCTTATTAAGAATGCAAAGAAGTGTTGCATATCTCAAGCCACACAGCTAGCTAGTAGTGTAGCTGGGACTGATGAAGGAAGCACTAGCTCAGCCACAAGACCAGCAGTCAGTGCAGCATTTGCTGATGAGGTACGCACTGATCAGACTACCAAGCTAGCATCAAAGGACAAGATCAACTCAGCAATCTTGGAAATGATTGAGTCCATGCCACATCATGAGTTCTTCATCCAGGATCATTGAAGAAGTTAGTTCCACAAATCTAGGAGTTAGTTACTTAGGCTTGCCACGTGTACAGCCACCAGAAAATTCAAATAACTGATTTTGGCGCCAATAGTTGAGTTAGTTATTTCTCTGTGTATATAAACAGAGTAATGTGTAGATGTTTATTCATTCAATTCATTTCATTGTAATTCATTCTTCAATCAATGAAATTCTCTCTATTCTATTTAGTTTCTCTGTTTCTTTACATGGTATCAGAGCCCTAGCATGTGCTAGCTTCGCTTCTTGTTACAAACTTTTCTTGTTTGCCAAACAGAGAATACTTCAAGAGTTTTCCTTGAATTCTGATTTTGCAAGATCTTAATTCATCTCTGTTGATATTGAATCTTGTCTTTCGATTCCATTTCCAATTTCATTAGAAGTTTCATTCAAGCTTCGTGAAAATCATCAATGGCCTCTGTTGAAGGAAGTGACTCTGATCCTACGCACAATCAATCCACACACCAAGCTCCTCAGTCTAACACAGAAATCAATTCTCCCAATCGGTTTTTCCTTAGTGCAAATGAGAATCCTGGAAATATCTTAGTCACTCAACCACTCTTGGGGATGAGGAACTATCAATCTTGGTCTAGGGCTATGGTTCTAGCATTGACTGCCAAGAAAAAGATAGGATTCGTGAATGGCAAGATTGTAAAGCCTGAAGATGATTCTCCTCTGTATGAAGATTGGGAAAGTTGTAACACAATGGTGCTTTCTTGGTTGATCAACTCTATGCATGATGATGTTTCAAGTGGCATCATGTACTGTGAGACTGCAAGGGAGATGTGGCTGGAGTTACAGCGTGTGTTTTCACAAGGAAATGGACCAAAGGTTTATAATCTTCAGCAAGAGATTTCACAGATAACTCAGGGGCAATTATCAGTGACTGAGTACTATTCTAAATTCAAGAAGCTTTGGGATCAATTGATTCATTATGAACCTTTACCAGCCTGCTCTTGTGGAGCAATGAAAACTCTGAGCATTGCACATGAGAAATCCTATGTGATGAGGTTCTTGATGGGACTCAGTGAGAATTTCGAGACAGTGAGGAGTCACATTCTCATGCTTGAACCATTTCCTTCAATGAGCAAGGTATATGCTCTGGTTCTCCAAGAAGAATCTCACAAAGGCATTGGCCATGGCTCTACCTTCACACCTAAGCCTGATTCAGTGGCAATGTATGCCAATACCAGGGGATATTCAGGCAATAAATGTGGTTTCAAGAAGGAAAGACCTTTGTGTACCCATTGTAACATGCTTGGACATACTATGGACAAGTGTTACAAGCTCCACGGGTATCCACCAGGTTACAAGCACAAAGGGAAGCCTAATTCCAATGCTAACCAAGTTTCATATCCTCAAGGTCAAGCTGTTGAGGTTCCTTCTAATGCATCTGTTCAGTGTCCTATTTCTAAGGCACAGTGTGAACAATTACTTGCTCTATTCAATTCTGGGACTGGTCAAGGTGCTAATCACCATGTTGCAAGTGTTAGTACAAGTGCTGCTGTCTCTAGCATGCTTTCTGGAGCTACTGGTTCGCATGCTGCAACTGGTGTGCCTTCCACATCTATGACATCTTCAGACTATACTCAATCTACCTTTGTTGACACCATGTCAGGTATCAATCCTTTGCTTCATTTTTCCCCTTCCTTGAAGCATTCAATCTTTTCTGCTAAAGTAGCTGATAGGGATGTTTTTTGTGCCACTGATTGGGTCATAGACACAGGGGCTACAGATCATATGGTCCATTCTATTGCATGTTTCACCACTATCACTGCTACCCTAAACACCTTTGTCAATTTACCTAATGGTGAAGTTGCTTCTGTTACTCATGTTGGCATTGTGAAGATATCAGAACACCTTATACTTCACAATGTTCTTTGTGTCCCATCTTTTAGTTTCAATCTCATCTCTGTCAGTCAGTTAGTTAAGTCCACTGCTTGTTGCCTTATTTTCCTTGGACATTGTTGCTTTATCCAGGACCTTGCTCATTGGAGCACACTTGGTCTGGGTAGAGAAAGCAATGGACTTTACTTGCTGGACAAGAGCTACATTTCTTCACCATCTGTTGCTGCTTCTGTACATAGTCCTCAAGTTCACATCTGGCACTCCAGATTGGGCCACCTGTCAAATGCCAAATTGGCTTCAATAAAATCTAGTGATGTACCTAGTTTCATTTCTGTTGAGACCCTTGATTGTAACATTTGTCCCCTTGCAAAACAAAAACGTTTACCCTTTAATAAAAGCTCTCATTTGTCTAAATCTTGCTTTGAGTTGATTCATTGTGATTTGTGGGGACCCTTCTCGGTTTCTACCATTGATCATTGCAAGTATTTTTTAACCATTGTTGATGACTATTCTAGAACCACTTGGGTTTATCTGTTAAAGCATAAGTCTCAAACACAATCTGTTTTAGAACAATTTTGCACTATGGTGGAGACTCAATTTTGTAAGAAAATTAAAACTCTAAGGTCTGACAATGGGACTGAATTCATCATGAAAGATTTTTTTGCAAAAAGGGGCATCTTACATCATTTGAGTTGTGTTGAAACCCCTCAACAAAATGCTATTGTTGAGAGGAAGCACCAACACATCTTAAATGTGGCAAGAGCTCTCATGTTTCAATCCCATTTACCTTTGCATTTGTGGGGTCATGCTATACTAGCTGCTGTGTACTTAATCAACAGAACCCCTTCATCTGTTTTGTCAAATCAGATTCCTTATGAAGTTTTATTTGGTCATCCACCTAGCTATGCACATCTTAAAGTGTTTGGTTGCTTATGCTTTGCTTCCACTCTTTCAAATCATAGGTCTAAATTTGCCCCTAGAGCTGTTAGGTGTGTCTTCTTGGGATATCCTTTTGGGGTTAAAGGATATAAGGTTCTTGATTTGTCTACTAACAAGGTGTTCCTTTCTAGAGATGTGGTTTTCCATGAAAATTCTTTCCCTTTTGCTTCTATTTCACCTCATAATGCAGATCCTTTCCTATCATCTGCTGTGGAAGCTTCTTGTTCAGCTGGTGTTGCTGATTTTGTTACTCCTGTCAGCATTTCTGAACCCTCTTCCATGGATTTTACTGATCCACCTTCTTCTTCTCATCAGCATGTTCCACTTGTCTTGTCTTCTAATCCTATTTCTTCTTCTAGTCCTATACAGATGTGTCATTCTGATGCAGTACCTTCTTCATCACCACCAGTTGCTTCAGTGCCTCCAGTGCCTCTAAGGAAGTCCACTAGGGATATCAGACCTCCTGCTTATTTGCAGGACTATGCTTGTACTGCCATTGCACCTGGTGCTCCTTATGCTCTTGATCAATGTCTTACATATTCTCACTTGGAGCCATGCTACCATTCTTATTTGCTGGCAGTTACTTCTAGTCCTAAAGAGCCTTCAAATTTCTCCCAAGCTGTTCAAGATCCACTTTGGAGGGCTGCCATGGACAAAGAAATCCAGGCCCTTGAACAGAATCATACTTGGACTGTGACTACCTTGCCTCCTGGTAAGCTTCCCATTGGCTGCAAATGGGTTTATAAAGTCAAGCTTAACCCTGATGGAAGTGTTGAAAGGTTCAAAGCTAGGCTGGTTGCAAAGGGGTATACTCAAAGGGAAGGTCTTGATTTTCTTGAAACCTTCTCTCCTGTTGCTAAAACAGTTTCAGTGAGGGTCTTGATTGCTCTTGCTGCTGCCAAGCAATGGCCTTTGCACCAATTGGACATCAACAATGCCTTTTTGCATGGTGATTTGGATGAAGAGGTTTATATGTCATTGCCACCTGGTTTTCACAGTAAGGGGGAGTGTGTTTCAGATTCTTCCACTGCTCCTAAGGTGTGCAAATTGGTTAAATCTCTTTATGGGTTGAGACAAGCTTCAAGGCAATGGTACACTAAGCTATCAACAACAATAAAGGAGCTTGGTTTTGTTCAATCTCAGGCTGATCATTCCTTATTTGTGCACAGCAAAGGGTCCTTGTTCACTGCTCTGTTGGTCTATGTTGATGATATGGTGATCACTGGCAATGATCATGCCTGTGTTGTCTCTCTCAAGTCCATTCTTGATCAAAAGTTTGGTATTAAAGACTTGGGATCACTCAAGTATTTCTTGGGTTTAGAGATTGCAAGGAACAAGAGTGGGATCAGCTTAACACAGAGGAAGTATGCCTTGGAAGTGCTTGAAGAAACTGGTATGACAGGGTGTAAACCAATCCAAACCCCAATGGAACAGCAACTGAAGTTGTCTAAAGGCAGTGGAGACTTACTTACCAATCCAGGACAGTATAGAAGGCTCATTGGGAAGCTTATGTACTTGACCTTGAGCAGACCGGATATCACATATGCAGTTCATAGACTCAGCCAGTTCTTAGCACACCCTAGAGCACCACACATGAAAGCAGCCTCTAGAATACTTCAATACATAAAAGGAACACCTGGTCAAGGTGTTTTCTTTCCCACTAAATCTGATCTACACCTAAAAGCATACTGTGATGCTGATTGGGCAGGGTGTCCTGACACAAGAAAGTCTCTAACAGGCTATTGTGTGTTCCTTGGTGATGCCTTAGTGTCTTGGAGGTCTAAGAAGCAAAGCATAGTCTCTAGGTCTAGTGCAGAAGCTGAATATAGAGCTATGGCTAACACCACATGTGAATTGACTTGGATTTTGCATCTGCTACAAGATTTACATGTCAAACATGATCAGCCTGTGTTGATGTACTGTGACAACCAGGCAGCAATCCATATAGCAGCTAATCCAGTGTTCCATGAGAGGTCAAAACACATAGAAGCTGACTGCCATATTGTAAGGAATAAGATCCTTGAGGGTGCACTCAAAACCTTCCATGTTTCGACTAAGAATCAGTTGGCAGATGTGTTTACCAAGGCCTTGGGAGTGGAGAGTTTTTTAAGGCTAATTAGAAGACTAAGTGTCATAAATATTTTTGCTTCTCATGTGGAATATCCTCATACTGGTATGGAAGATCAACAGGCAAGAGCTGTACTCTTGAGGGGGAGTATTAAGAATGCAAAGAAGTGTTGCATATCTCAAGCCACACAGCTAGCTAGTAGTGTAGCTGGGACTGATGAAGGAAGCACTAGCTCAGCCACAAGACCAGCAGTCAGTGCAGCATTTGCTGATGAGGTACGCACTGATCAGACTACCAAGCTAGCATCAAAGGACAAGATCAACTCAGCAATCTTGGAAATGATTGAGTCCATGCCACATCATGAGTTCTTCATCCAGGATCATTGAAGAAGTTAGTTCCACAAATCTAGGAGTTAGTTACTTAGGCTTGCCACGTGTACAGCCACCAGAAAATTCAAATAACTGATTTTGGCGCCAATAGTTGAGTTAGTTATTTCTCTGTGTATATAAACAGAGTAATGTGTAGATGTTTATTCATTCAATTCATTTCATTGTAATTCATTCTTCAATCAATGAAATTCTCTCTATTCTATTTAGTTTCTCTGTTTCTTTACAACTCTCGAAAGCAGTTACGTACTGCTAGTGTTAAGTGGAAACCTCTAGACCCCGACAAGCTTAAGGCAAACTACGACGGGACTATGTTTGAAGACTAATGAAGCTGGCATTGTTACTATCATCTGAAATGGAAGGGAGGATATGGCAGCGTTGTCAAAGAAGATTTCTCTTCCACCATTAATAGGATTTTTGGAAGCAATGGCAACCAGGAGGCAGTCCATTTTGTCGTGGAGCTCGGTACCTATCAAGCAGATTTTGAAGGGGGACTCGGGAATTGTTTTTAACGCTCTCTTAAATTCAAAACATTAGTTTGCAACAACTTATACAAATTTGTTTTCTCACATATGCATGGGAAATTTGGAGGAGTGCAGTAAGGAGGGAAAAAGAATGCATATTTTAAACTCATCCATGGGCCAATAAATAAAAAGGGATTTTTGTCAAACGGATTAATGACATTTGCAAAATTCAAAGCCATGAGAACATCTGGTCTTGTAAAAATTCTCAAAAATGAACTAATAAAAAATTATTTTATCTATTTTACATAATTACATTCATTTTACAACACATCATATTAAAAACCCAACCAACCCAATGGCAATCCGACCCATCAACCATCCCCAGCTCAATCCACAGGTTAAAAAAATAAGACCAAAAAAACAAAAATCAACAAACATACTACTCATGACAACGGCAAGCTCAGCTATCAGTTGCAACACAACCCCCCCCCCCCAAAACACACACCCAAATCTACTCGTGTTGGCCAATTTTTGTTATCAAACCTCACGACTTGACCCACAAGGCCACCCCCTGTGGAGAGAGAGAGAGTTTTTCTTTTTCTTTTTCTTGTCTGCAATAGAATCATTGAATTTAACTTTAAAATAATCAAAATATATATGTGCGTGAAACTCAGAGACTTGAACTTCAGCTCTTACCTCTCTCGACACCCTACAAATACTTATATTTGTAGAGTGACCGTTAAAGGTGTGTGATGGTATTTTTAGAGTATTTTAATATGAGGAAAAAAAGATGGGAATGAATAGTGGACTTGTGTATTTACAAGTTTGTATTATTTTTTTTGCAAAATGCATGAGTGGATGCTTTTTTTTTTTTTTTTCTCTCTCTCTTTTCATGTATCATCATCTATAATAGCAAAAACTCCAATTTAGAAGACCAAATGGAATGCTCTAAGCCCATATGTTGGCCACAAACATAAGGAGAGCATTTGATTGATCTAATATATTTGTTCATATCTCGGACTAATTGCCTTAAATCATGAGAAAGCATTCCGACTTCATAATGCAAATTGATGAGATCCCTTAAATTTAGCACAAAAAAGTTGGTTTATCAAACAATTTACCTAAAAGTGGTACGTGTGTGTGTCTATATATATATATATATATATATAGAGAGAGAGAGAGAGAGAGTTCAATTAGGTTCTAAATTGGATTCTAATTGTTGTCTAATTTTGCGCTACATGTTCTATTTAAGTTTTTTTTAATTTTGTTCTAGGTAAGTTAATAAGTTGCAAAAAACGAAGAGTCTAATATATATAAATCATTAAAAAAAAAAAACTCAATAAAAAAAAAGTAAACTCATGTGTATATCCAAAAGAAATTAAAATAAAAAAAATAAAAGAGAGAGAGAGAGAGTATAATTTGAATTCATATATGTGTAATTGTAATTTTTTTAATTTTACCATGCATATGCACAAGTTATACACTAGTGAGAATAAAGCTTAAGGTTGCAACTTGCAATTCTCCTAAGAATTCAATCCAGCAACTCAAAGTTTCAGTTCTTAGCAAAGATGGATACTAAGGGGTTGTTTGGATGGCCTATTTCCGTAACTCAATTCTCAATTTTCATAACTCATAACTCAAAAATGGTAAGACCCATAGCAAAAAGATTGTTTGGAAAGTCCATAACTATGTTTTCATAACTCTGTTTCCATAACTCATAACTCAATGACAATATTGTAATTAAACACACATAAGGGACCCACAAACAGTACTCAGCCGCACCTTTTGACCACCTTTTGACTTTTTCTTTTTTCCTTTCTTCTCCTAGGTTGGTTGTTCGGTTTTTTTTTTTTTTTTCTTCTTCTTCTTCTTCTTCTTCTTTCACTGGTTCTGTCTGTTCTGGGTTTCTTCTTCTTTTTTTTCTTTTTCTTTTTTTTTTCTTCTTTCACTGATTCGGTCTGTTCTGGGTTTCTTTTTCTTCTTCTTTTTTTTCACTAGGTTCGGTGAGTTTGGGTATTGAGAAAAAAAAATAAAAATAATAATAAAAAAATAACTACACTGAGTGACAGGTATGGGGCCCACAAATAGTGTGAAAAATATTGAGTGATGGGAAGTGAGTGATGGTGCCAAACAAACATGGTATTTTAGAGTGATAAGTGATGAGTAACGAGTGACGAGTGACGGAAATTAAGTGACAAAAAAAAAAACATCCAAACATGAGCTAAAAGTGTGTTTGGCATCAGCTTTTAGCATTAACTTTTAACTTTTAGTTTTTACTTTTGATGTACAGTTTTTTAAAACTTCACTTTTTCCCATATTTTTTACTTTTTCAAATTTTTTTCAAAATACAATTATACTTTAGTACACTTTTAGCAAAAAAAATTACATGAAAAAACTAGATAAACTGCTATCAAATAAAAAGTATCTCTATATTGTTATTTAGGATTCAGTACTAGCCTCTATCTTGCGTTAGAGTGAATTGTGGGCTTGAATCTCTCATATTTTGAACCCAGATTGATAAGTCCAAAGTTTCATTTAGCATGCCACATTAAAAATAATAAATAAATCTACAATTCAATTTTAATGGTAAAAATTCTGCAAGTTAAATCTTTATATCAAAATTAAAATTTTCCGTCTCCTAAAGTAAAATCCTGATGAGTTATTACAACTCCATGACAGAGGAAATTAGGGATTGGCATTCAAAAAAAAAAAAAGTACTAAGGAAGAGTTTCACAGACATTAACAAATCTCAAAAAGAAATCAATAATTAGCTGTTACTTATATAGTTATATTTGATGTTTTCCATCAGTTCAAAAATCAAAATAACTTATGACTAAAAATAAAAAGTCAAATCGATGAACAGGAAAAAAATATGCAAGATTAGCAATAATTAAGTTAAAATATATGTTTCCTTAGTAAAAAAATTATTGAATTTCCAATTAGTCCCTTCAAATTTTCATCTGTAATATAGGTTCTTAATTCTTACGTTTTTTATATGATTTGGTCTTTGTAATTTTCTTTTTATATTATTTAGTCTTTGTAGTTTTCTTTTTTCATTTCCATTGTATTCCTAGAATTGATTGTCGTCACTGCTCACTAATCCCTTCTGTCCCTAACTTGGGATCTTCTTGTTGTTAAGCTTTTCTGGTTTTCAAAATATATATTTTCATTAAAAAAAATATAAGTAAAATATTATTTTAGTCCTTAAATTTGATCAATTTTTTTTTTTAAAAGCGTTTTACTTTTTGTTCTTAAACTTTA
The DNA here is from genome assembly GCF_932294415.1 of Quercus robur. NCBI lineage: Eukaryota > Viridiplantae > Streptophyta > Magnoliopsida > Fagales > Fagaceae > Quercus > Quercus robur. Next base: position 29,095,231 of record NC_065534.1, on the reverse strand, counting down.
TCAAATGTTTGTTTTTCATCTCCATATTATTAAAAAATGTTCATTTTTCATCCTTATTTTTGTCTCTAAACTACTAAAAGAACTCTTCACAAAATTTAAAAATGAAAAAAAAAAAAAAAAAGATTTAAATTTTGAAACAATTAAAGTTTAGAGGCCAAAATAGCATTTTACAAAAAAAAAAAAAAAAAAAAAAAAAAAAAAAAAGAGAGAGAGATTATCATGCCAAACCAACAACTACTCTGATAGACCATGTTAAAAAAAAAAATTAAAATTAAAAATAAAAAAGTAATTTGATTCCTAAAATTTTCTAATGGTGAATTTAATTTAGGGTTCTTCGTCAAAGATGGTACTAAAAATTAGTAAAAGCCTAAGGCTGTAACAATAAACAATGGACACGTATAAGAGAAGGGAATATAGCTGTGAAGTGTGAACGCTAAGATACGGTAGCGTGAGTGGTCTATAGTCTATGCCTTATAGCTAATAATTGGGGGAAAAGAACAAAGAGCAGTCGAGTTTGAATGATTGATCCATAATAGAATTCTATTATCAATCTAAGGGAATTTGTTTGGTGAGAAACAAAGACACAACGACACCCATGTACGTCAAATCACCTCTCATTACAGGATTCTCAAATTCTGTTGGCTTTTTCTTTGACCTCATTAGTGGTTTTGAATTAGGCCTCCAAACTTGGTCCAACACTTGACTATTCTAAATTGTACCTAGTCCTCCATCCCACACACTAAGGTACTTGTAGCAATTATTAAGTCTTTGAGAGAGAGATGACCCTAAGATGCTAGTTAAGAGTTTTAGACTAAGTTGCCCATAAATCTCTTACGGCATTGAGAACCACTAAACCAAACGTTGAGACAAGTGCTAAAAGCATAGAACTGTTTTGGCTTCCTACCATCCCATCATTTCATTTAAAGCACAGGACTGTATTGGATACTCTTCATTTCATTTAAAATCAATAGAGTCAAATTTCAAGATTAAGATTTTATTCTTTGGATTTAGTACTGTATAGGATATTACATCATTAAAATTTTAAAAAACATGGCATTGAATATATCTTTAAATTTATAACATTTAATGCCTATGATCTCATGATTGAAGCTTCTATGAACTATGGACCAACCTTATGCCACTTCAGTGAAAAGCATTTGGTTTAGTATGAATTTGACATCCAATTGAAGTTTTCTTTAATGCAAATTAGGAAGTTATTCTTTTCTTTTATCCAACCTTCGTTAGGCTTCTCTTCTCTATTTTGTTCTGACTAAAATACGTTAGTTTACACAATGTGCCAGTTTAGGTTATCAAATATAAGAAAAATAATTGACATTCCACAATCAAGTTGTTCAATCTGCACAATTCTGTAGAATATGTACACACATCTAATCTAACATGGGAAAAGAATGGACCCACGAGAGGTTAAAGAACAAGATCCGAGCAAATAAAACTGTCCTTCATATCCAAGTCCCACAAATATCTGGAAGCATATTTATAAAATTCCATGAAATAACTGCCTTTGTTGTCATCATTGTAAATCTTTAAAGGAATTAGAAATCATTAAGTATTTATAATTTTTTTATAAAAAAATTCTACAATTGGTGAAATGTGACAAAGGAGAATTCATGTAAGTTTTTAAGATCAATCTTAACTACCTGAGACATAACATTTTAATAATTTACAAATAGATCTCATTAGGATTCCATATGGTACATCCTAAAGATGTAAATAAAATAGGGAATGTTACATTATATATTAAAACCTTTGCCATTTAACCTAACTACCTGAAACAAATATAAAAGAAATGAGCATTCACAGTTAAGAAGTCCAAGGTACTCGCAATCAAGATTCCATGATCCAAAATCAAATTATTAACTGGGTGACTTCAGTAGTAATCTATAAGGAATTAGCATCAAACATAGAAAAAGGAGAAAGAATAAAGGAACAGCTACTTCATTCATGTAAGCAACAGCAGGACCCATGTCCTAAGAAAGCTTTCCACTGATTCCACATAACCACAAGCTGTACATGAGAACAGCTATCAAACACAAAAAGGCGGTTGAACACAAGATAAGGCAAGGAGAGGACGGGACCTCCAACATGTTAAATCAGGAAGAAATTTTTTTGATGTCCAGCTATTTAGAAAAGAAATTTACTCTCGCTACATTTGCTTGCTTCCATCTCCGTCTCCAACATGTTGCAGTTCTTTCAACTTTCTGTAACCTTTATCAGTTCCAAATATCCTGAAAAAAACATACAGAATAGTCATCACAAGGTCAGTATACTTTCATACTAAGCTCCAGGTGTTACAAGCTTATTATCATGCAAGAAAAGAATTAAAGCACCAAAACCCAAAAGAATAGGCATGTTACAATTCTAGTAGCTTAGAACCCAATTGGATTACAAAGAAAAAAAGAACTAGAAAATTGGAATTGTGTTAGATGTCAAAAGGACATTAAGAAGAAACATTTGGAGCATGAGCACTTGAAAATCATAAGCATCAGATTCTGGCAACAACGCACATAAAACATTAACGCATTCTTTACCAAAGAGACAAGGGCTCATTAAGAATCTAAAGTCCATTGTTCTCACAGCCATACCTAAAATGATAACAATACCAAATGTTCATCATAAAAACTAAGATGGCCTCAATACAATATTAAAAACTAAGAAGGCTGGTAATTAGTATCTAGACAGAGCTTAAGACTTCTATGTGTTTTCACTTCTCTCTGTGTGAGCACCTGTGCATGTACACAATATGTTTGGATAAGCTTCAATCCATCTTATGCCTCCGGTGAAGGCTTGGCTATATCTAAGACCCATACATGACGATTAGCATGTAAATGTTAACCAGGAGGCTGGTTAGAACTGGTGATACTCTAGACACCTTCAATTGGAAAAAGTTTGAATTACAAGTAAGAGCAAATCAGACTAAAACTCAATGTCAGAAAAGCCTCATATTTGCAAAATATTTAGAGAAACTAACACTATAAGTGAACTGGTCGAGGATTGGTTTGAGATTATTATTATTATCTTCCACATTCTTTCTTTTTTTCCGTTCTTTCTTTTTGACTGATTACATATTAAAAGAATTGACTGAAGACAGTAAAGGTTGAATTTAAAATCAACAAAATGAAAAGAAAATAAAAGAATTCAACATAGATCCATTTATGTTTCACAAGCTTGGCTAAGTGATAATAAGACAGTATAGAGTCCAACCCAAAAAATAGAAACATGCTGATGCTTTCACCAGCATGTGCAAAAATACTTGCCAGTCCATGTAAGTAAAAGTTGACGAGTAGTTGCCAGACTTGGTATAGAGCAAACGGTGATGATAGTCGTGAAAATCAGCACTGGAAAATCATCAAACAAACACTTCAGAACAACATGTAAATCATGGAAATTAAACCACACACAATGCAAAGTGAACCCACAAGAGGAAAAACTAGACACTTACCCCCCATACAAAGGAATGAAGTTTGAGAGGCTCCATGGAAAATGGTAACCACAATGTGCCTCAACTGTCTCCAAGACTCTTAGTACCATCCATAACCAGAGAGTAATCAGATGGGGTCCAGTGATTGCAGGACCAACAATGGTAGCAAAACCAAGGAAAAGTATTTCAGCAGGATGAGCATATTCAGAAGTCAGACCAAAGGGCGTAGCATATCTGGACATGTTAACAAGCCCATAAGAGCAACCAAAAGCAGCTAGTGAAAAAGAGTATTTCACAACCAAATACCTGATAAAGCACTCATAGCTTTCACTTACTCATGATGGACACTGTGGACATGTTTGTATAACCATTTTGTATGCAGAACCCGATGTCCCCAATAGAATATAAAATCCTCAAGGACGAAGTAGAACATAACCTGCACAAAAACTATATTCCTGCAGAATCAAAATCAGGATCTTGCTTAGTATGCTTTATATGAAATGGAAATTGCACAGGTACAGCATAAGTTGATGGAAGGCATCTATATAATTATAATAGCATTGTATATATCTAACAAAAAAAGCTTTAGTATATAAAGGACCTGAAAATACCAGGACGGCAATGGAAGACTACTACGCATGCCCATGAATTTGAAGACGGGATATGATAGAAGCATAACTGGAAGATTGACACCAAAATGATAAAGCAGTAGGCGAGTAATACATTTCTCCTGAGCTGCTGGGCTGTTATTTTTGGTCTGTATGAAAACATAAATAAGTAATGTCACTAGTTGATAAAATAGGAAGGGGAGAAAAATAAAGATATTGTATTGACTACAACTAAGAAGGATGAACATATCTATACTATGTACCAAATTAGTGGAAGAAGAAATTGCAAATGGAAAGTTTTTGACTATAAAATGTCAGAGGACAACTTGGGGGAAAAAAAGGCTTAGTATTGTGCAGTTGTGTGCTATTTGTTACACAGCATTATTTGCAAAGTGAAGTATACTAAAATGATTCTCTTTTTTTTTTTTTTTTTTTTAATAAGTTATACTAAAATAATTCTTGTATATAGCTTTGTGTGTGTGCCTATAAAGGAATAAACTATGATGGGATGGCCTCCTATCAATCTTAATGGGGCCTCACCCATTTACACATATTAGTCTACTAGTAAATCTATTAACCATAATGATCAATATTTTCCAATTGGGTTTGAATTAATAGAGTAAAATGGTTATTTTTGAACTTGCATTTGAATTGAAGATAGCAGTTCAAACATGAGCAAGAAAGGAACATTCATCTTTTGCAGGGGGAAAAAAAAGCATTTAATCATATTCTAACTTTGTTATAACTTGTATAAGAGTCCTTAACTTGTAGAATATCTTAAACTGTTTCAGAATTCCATCAACATAGGTAAAAATGGGTGAGGCCCTATCAAAATCAATGGAGAACTACCTGATGCAGGACAAAAGCCTTGCTGGGCTCTGATGCTGATTGTGATGTAGGGTCTTTTTAGGAGTTCAGTACTAAATTACGGTTCTTGATGAGACATTAAAGAGTTCTTGAATAGGCTTTGATGTTTAAGGGTTCGGGTAGGTTGAGCGATAAAAAAAATTAGATCTTGAATGAGTTTGATGGTTCTTTGTGGTTAAATGGCAAATGGAATGAGAAACAAAGAAATATAAAAACTAGGCAATTACACATAGGAAGGAGAAGACAAACGCACCCACCCTCAAAGCTTGAAATAAGCCACTAGAATTTAATTAAAATCAATCTCTCTATATCTATCTTTAATTGAATACATAAAGATCCTTTTGTAGGCTATTACCAAGACTACTCCTCAAAGCACTTGGATTTGAAATAATCACTTCCTAGAAAGTCTAGGACTCCTAACAATAACGAAAAGTAATTATGAACTTTTAAACCAAAAAGGAAAAGGACTCAAAACATAAAGGAAGACATGGTTCTCTAGAACAGCACGCTACAGCATATTCCACAAATCTGAAAATTTACAAATTACCACTCTTGTAGTAAAAAATAAATAAAATTGAACCAGAAACTTACCCTAAAGAAACTTAATCCTAAAACTCAATAATAACCTAAATCACCCAAGGTGTCAAAAAACTGCACATTGAAACTAGACCACAATTCTTGAAACTTTTGGTATTTAATCTTGTTTTCCCTCGAACTCTTTATTGTCTGCATCACCACCTGATCTTAACCGTTACAAAATTCCCTTCACACACATACTAACACAATTTCATATATTTGAGTGTCTTGTACACGAATCCTTAACTTATAAAACATTTGAACATGTTACAAAATTCTATCTATATAGATAAAAATGGGTGAGGAACTATCAAACTCTATGGGCAAACTGTTACAAATTCCATCCACACACACACATAAGAAATTTTTGTATTTTGAAAACTATGATCAAAATTCTGACCATGGTTAGAGCATGAATTTGATCAGAAGAAGAATAGTATTGCAAAGCTATTTCCACAGAACAAGGAAAACGCCAACTCCATTTTATTGTCCAAATGAACACTGCCCCTATCTAGTAAACACGTTCATTGTTGACTGAATTTTATAATGTTCTAATCCCATATATCACTGGCTAATCTAAAGCTTTGACAAAAGGGAAAAATGATCCCCAATTCATCTTGAAAAGAAAAAACTAACTATCACTGTGTTTGTGCTTAGTGTCATATATTTAGTTCATTGTCAGTCCCAAGGCCAGGAAAAGGAGGAGGGTTGCAGTAAATTGATGGCAATCACTCTATTGTAAATGGATCCACTACATCCAACCCTAACTAAGCTGTCAAGGATCCATGGATGTGGGACTAAGGCTTTGTTTTTGTTGTAGTTCAGCTTGAAAAAGTAAGAAATTACAAAACTACTTCATGAGTAATGACAAAGTAAAAGAGTTAAACCTGAATTTTGTATTTGTTCAGCCAGCCTGCCCTCTCAAGAAATATAAAAGGAAGTCCAGATAAGAAAAACACACTTTCATGGAGAAAGAAACTTCCAAGACATGCCAGTTGAAAGTCACTGAAATGTGTGATCAGATACTGCATCATCAAAAAGAGAGTTCTACATAGTTAAACAAATATTTCATAACAACCAAGGAAATTCTTACAATTATCATTTCAAGAATCATAAATGTCAAATCAGAAACATTTTCAAGTAACATTCCTACTGCCCTATTTCCAAGGGGAAAAAAAAAAGAAAAAGAAAAACTTGGGTGTTCATACAGATGAGGAAATGGTTAGGCCGAAAACTGTCTTCCTATTAATGAAATAACCAAAAGAAAAAACTTCAAAAAAAAAGTGGGGGGGAAGGGGCGTGGTACAAAGAATAGTTTCATCATCCTTACAGCCAATAATCTACAGTGGCACCTAAGCAACTAACAGTCTTGTTTCTATCAGAAGACCCAAGTCCCTGTAGGCCTGAGAAATGAAAAGAACGTGCTTGGCATGTTAAGAAAAAGAGTGCAATGCTCATCATGAAAATGGCCAACACTTCCAACATCTTGACCGCTTTTTAAGCATTTTTCTACAAAATAACTTTTTAGCCCAAGGGTATAATAGTTTCCACTCACTAGAAATAATTTCTTGGCCCAAAGGTATATTCACATCGGAGGAAAATAGGAGGGAAAGGAGAGGGGAAGAGTGGCAAGAATTCAGCTAAAATCTATAGAGTATTTTATCACAAACTTGAGACATCAAATCCCCACTAGAGCTCAACCTCCTAAAAACCCAATCCTGAAAAAAATTTCGGAACAACACAGATTTCAATTTCAAATTTTGGGGTCAAAGAGATCTATAAAGACAATTCAGAGCTTGACTAGAGCATCTCAACCGTGGGACCATCACCTTGATGATTCGAGTTGTTGATTCTAGATTCTCCATCCAAATATACATTACCAAATACCTTTAGGTACAGTTCCTAATAGAATATGCAAAAATCCAAGAAAACATTGCTTCACATCCAATCTAATCATTCTACCATTTAATCTCACACTAGCAAATAAACAGCACTCTTGAGTGTCACTATCCTCAACAGATACTAAAAGGAAAAATTAAAAGTTTAAGAAACCAAAAAAAAAAAAAAAAAAAAAAAACAAAATCCCATAAACCCAAATGCAATTTGAAAAGCACTGCCAAAAATCAAATCCCTTATATCACGCACAACGCTAACAAAAACAAGAAACCAAGATAAACCCATTTGATGTCTTCTAACCTGCATTGCTATTCACACACATACATTGGTACATGCACATACAAGGTCCAGAACCAACAATGGTCAACAAAGAAACTAAATCTAGGGCAAGAACTAACAATTATCAAACACCAGACTCAAGATGAAGTGAAAAAACAGTGAGTAAAAGTTGTCAAAAGAAAAGGGTATATAAAAGGGAGTACCTGCCACCCAGATTCGACGATCGAAGCCATTGAAGACTTTTGGACCAAAAACTTGATCTTTATTAAGAACAAAGCTACAACTACATATAATAATACTCAAAAATTAAGAGAAAGAAAGAGATAGTGAGAGAGAGTTTCAGTGAGGAAGAGGCATAATATAAGGAAGGTAGGAACAACCCACCCCGAGACAGACTGTCTAAGGGGAATCTGGGCCTTGGGCCCCTCTTTCAATTTCTATATATTTTATTTGTTAATACAAGATTTGGAAGAAGTGGTGGCAGTACATTGTACACACTAAAAACAGAGAAAGAGAAAGAGAGAGATAGAGTGATAGGATTTGAAGTAGCGCACGTCGTTGCTATCTATGAAACGGATGTGCTGTGCTGTGCTGCTCTGTTCTGAGCACCCCAACCAATGAATCGCTTTTGCTTTGCACCACCTTTTTGACCCATGCATGTTAGGTCCCCCCAAAAATATGAGAAACTTTGTATATTTTGTTATATCTTTGAAAAAACTTTAAAATGTTTAATTAATTGACACTTGAAAATATTGTAATATTTTGTTATATCTTTGAAAGAATTGTAAAAAGCTTAATTAATTTTGAGGCAAATCAAAACAGAATGATACACGTTGTTTTTTTTATTCAATGGTCGATTTTGAAAGTTGTTTTTTTTTCAACTCTTAATTTTAGTCATTGAGAGTTATTTCACGGATAAATATCGCACCAAATCTCAAATTTTGGCTTCTCAAATTTTGACTTTTTACTACTAGTTAGTAATTAATTACTGTGGGGCCGGAGAATTTGTGGTCCCGGCCTACTTTACATTAGGGCTCAAGACCCAAGTCGAGGAGACCTATTGCCGAGGACGCATAATGAAAACCTCAAAAAGGCCCAAGGATGTGGCCGAGAACGATCTCACGCTCAGCATCCCATAGGACACCTAAAGAAAAAGGACGAACTCAGTGCAGGAGCGGGTCAAGGGAAAAAGTTGTCAATACAGCAATAAAGAACCCTGCGTCTGACAGGTCCATGCCTTCGACCATACTATCCAGCTTTTACGACTACTCCCAACCACTCCAGGTATGGGCTGATAGGACAAGTCTCAACCCCAGAAAATGGAGCTGACATGTGAACACTAGAAGAGAGGCAAACGCTAGTATAAAATGGAAGGAGAACCAAAGGAGAAAAGGGGGGAGGGAGGAAGCTCCTCGGACAAGGTCTAAAAAACGGGAACCATTCATTGTGGCTACCAGAAGAAGATCTCGTTAAACTCGTTAGGATTCGCCTTCATGTAAATTTCCATAGACACCATGGCTGACCATGGCCAAACCGCTGTCCGGTGACCAAGACCTAGCCTCACAAGCTCACTCTCTACAAATTGTATTATTTGGGCCCTTAACGTGCGAACCCAACACTATTTTGTGGGTCGTTACAAATTGTGTCCCTACAATTACTTATTATCATTATCTTACCTATATTTGTGTTTTAACTTTTAATTAGATCTACCAATTTGAGCCAGGGAGATATGTTCTCTTGATCTTCTGCCAAAATTTTAGACTTTTATTATTGCCTCGATGATTTGAATGAACAATATAATTGTGTTTTTAATCGAGAAAGTATGTTTTTTCTCAAAATTAAAAAAAATTAAAAAAAAAAATGAAGTAACGTGGACACTTAATATATAACCATGGCGTCCATGGGTATATTAGTTTCATAATTAGCACAATCATTATAGAATCATATTATGAGTTCAATTGCTATCATTTATATTATTATTCCACCAAGGAAAATTAGGGTCCGTTTGGAACATCTTATTTAGTTGAAATTAAAAACTTTTTACTGAAAGTACTGTAAATAAAAGTAAAAGTTAGCTGAAATAATATATAAGACCCACAAATAGTACCAAAAAATCAGTAAGACTTATAAATAATAGCAAAAATAAGCTAAATAGTAAAATAAACTGACTTTATAATCTGTTCTCAAACGCAATCTTAGAGAGAGAGAGAGAGAGAGAGAGAGAGAGAGAGTTGCATGAGAAGATGCAATCCAATAAAAGGCAAAGAATGTTAGCTGCACCTACTCGTCTTAAATTTAAATTTATAAAAAAAAGTAAGATATTATAAATTTTATTACAGTTAACTTACCAAATATATACATCATTTTCTGATATCTATCTCGGTATCATATAGTAGGGGAAACTTATTTGTGAAAATAACAATACATATGTTTGATGGATGGAATAACTATCCGCGTCATACATTTAACCCACCTCCCCCTTTTCCTCCACAAAAAAATTTTAAAAACAAATATGCTATTTGGTTATTAAAAAAAAAGTTGGATATGTACAACCATACCTAAAAAACAGTGAGGCTTTTTTTTTTTTTTTTTTTTAATTATAGTAAACTCAAAACTTTTGCTACCAACCTATCCAAAAAAAATTGCTACCAAATTCTAATTATAGGAACTTATACTACCAGATTAGTTATATCTTTATCCTGAAAAAATATTGAGATAACCCATACGAAATTTGAGATTTTAGAAAGTGATAAATGAACTACTTTTTATTTATTTAAATCCAGCTTCTACATTTAAGCAAACAGACCTAGGTTGATAAACCCTAAATTGAATGACCAAACCGTTTGATGTCAAGTGGCATTTGTTAAGACAAGAGATTATTACTTATAATTACTTCTTAGGTTTTTTTTTTTTAGCCAATTACTACTTCATAGTAATAAAAAAATAAAAAATAAAAATCAAGCTTCTAAATATAAGAAAACATAACTAAGTTGATAAACTCTAAATTGAATTACCAAACCGTTTGATGTCAAGTGGAAGTGGCGTTGTAGCTCCACTAGCACTTGAAGATGTCTCGGTTCAATTCTCTCACCCCATTATAATTATTAAATTTTTAAAAAATTCTTTAAAGAACCAATGTTTCCTACATCTTTTTGGACTTAAGGTAATAATTTTTCTTCTTCTCAGATTATAAAAAAAAAAAAAAAAAAAAAAAAAAAAAAAAAGAGGTATGAATTTTTCCAAGGTGAAATTTTGCAGTGATTAGAATTCTTTAAACATTTATTATTTTATTTTATTTTTTATAACTAATATTATGCCTGTGTGATGCACGGTTTAATTAAGAATCATATGTAACTTAAACAAAAGATAACAACAACTAAGTTTTTGTATTTATCTAAAAATTGATAGAGATATATAGAAAAATCAATAAGAACAATTATGATTTTGTATCTATCCGTGAGGTGTTTTAAAAAAATAAAAAATAGAATTAAAGGTTGATATTAGTAGTTGTATACGTGTACTATGATTTTTTTTTTTTTTTTAATTAATGTTGATATGAACAATTAGTGTGAAACCAAAATTCTAATCCCCTGGAATGCTAGAACTCATAAATCATAAATGAAGTTCATCTCCTATTGATAATAAAATAAATCACTTAGAAATTATAGATAAATTAATAATAAAAGGATTAGATGAAGAATTTGGATTGTATTCAAATTGAAATTTTTATCAATTTAGAAATTATAGGAGAAGAAGATGAGAACAAAAAATATATATATATATATATATTTTTTTTTTTAAAAATCTAACAAAATTTTTATTATATAGTCATGCGATGCATGGCTTAATCAAGAGTCATGTGTAAATTATTGAAAACAAAAAATAATAATTTTATATTAATTAAAATTAAATAGATAATAATAAAAAAAAAACTAATATTTTACTCTCTTTTTTTTTTTTTAAAGATGTAACCTTTTACTTTTTTTTTTTTAGAATACTTTGTATTTTAATATACACACAAAAGGAGAGGGGAGAAGGTTTTTAAAGAAACTAACAGTGGTGTATATTCAAATAAATACATATTGTATAAGATTAAAATTTTATTAAAAAAATCATATATAAGTCCAAAATTAATTGAATGGAATATGGTAGATAACTATGCAACTAATAAAAAAGGAGATGCTTGAAAAATATAAGGGGAGTTTGCATAATTAAAACTCAATTGCATATTTAAATGAAAGACCTTGAATTCAATAATTTAAAAAAAAAAATTATTTAAAGCATATTTAAGTGGCAACCTCAATGTAATAGTTAAGAAATGCAATCATAAATTTGTATGATCTCAAAAATATAATGAATATATATTTAACTAAAGTTTTTTGTTGTATATTAAATTATACATGATATAAAAGTTGAGCAATCATAGCCCTTCCATATGTCATACCTGTAAATAACATTTCAAGCTTGACATCTCCTTTTTGTATAAATCTTCCATCATCTCTTCTTCTATAAATTGGATATCCATTATCATCAATTGTCTTCTCATTGCAGTGAATGTGATGAATAGATTAGGATTACCTGCCCATCTCATACTGCCATGGCATCTTGATAGTTTTGTATCATATATCTTGGTCCACCTGTAAAAGTTGTAGGGAGAACTATTCTTTTACCAAGTGATTTACAACTTGTATCATCTCTAACAACAGCATCACGCACGTTCTTGTAAAAATCTGCTCTTAATTGTGGCAGTTTTTTGCGTATAAACCTTAGTCTTTCTTCTTCAATAACTATATATGCATCAACTATGAATTGTTGGAAGAGTCGACCATCACAGAGAATTGTTTGTCCTCCATTTCTTCGGTGTTGAATCCTATATGCGTAATACTCCCTCATTGTAACAATTTCTCGCTTTATTTTTCTTCTTCCTTCATTATTGAAATAAGGAATGCCAATGTAGAAACCATCTTCTCCAAAAGGAAACAGTATTGGATACTGCATAACCATAAATGACAGATGTAGATCACTAATTCTTTGTAGTTCATCACTTTGAGTTTCTACTATAATACCTCTTTCTCCGTTTGTGTCTGTGAGGTCACCTACAATTAGTGCAGACTTCTGAAGAAGTTGGGGCGTTGCACTACCTTGCATTTGTTTCTCTCTTGCCTTCGTCCTTCAATAATTCTTGGATCAATCTTCTCAAACTTTTTTACGCTTACTATATGATTTTTTTTTTTTTTTTTTATAGAGATACACTTACTTTATAATGAGAATGAAATAGAGTCCTGATTAATCTAATAAACATTTAGAAATTATAGGAAAAGTAAAAAAAAAAAATTTTTAAAATCTAAAAATTTAATAAAATTTCTGCAATTTGGTGAAACTACGTGGCACAACCACGGCGTCTAAACCCAACTTTTATTATATATAATATAATATGATTTCATAGTTGTAACATTAGGAAATGTATGGTTCGCCCAAGGCGTAGGCCTAAGGTCAATTCCCTATAAAAGAAAAGCCATTACACCCTTTATAAAAATACATCGTGCCCCATAATAAAAATGCCCAACTTTTATCATAATAAATCTATATATATATATATATATATATTTATATTAATAGGCAAAGCAAAGAGAAAATCCAATTAAATTTCAAATTGAAATTCAATTAGAGTCTAATTTTACGCCACGTGTCTCATCTAATTTTTAAATTTTTGTGTCAGGTGAATTATTAAGTGCAAATATCAAAGAGTTTAAATTCAATTAAATTCTAAATTGAATTTTAATTGAGGTTCAATTTTGTGCCATGTGTTCCATCAAATTTTTTTTAATTTTTGTGGCAAGTGAATTTTTGGGTGCAAAAACCAAAAAGTTTAGATCTAATTAGATTCTAAAACATATAGATATATATATATATATATATATATATTAATAGGTAAAGTTTAGATAAAGTTCATGTAGGGATGTTAAGCCCAGCGATATATATGTTTGTGTATTTTGGGCCGAAGGCCTAATCCGAAGATATGAAGTAGTCCGAGGAGGGATGAACATGATTAGAGGAGTTCAGGTTAGTAAGTGAAGAGATTAGTTTTGATCATATGGGTCCATGAGGGTGGTCCGAGGATAAATCCCTCATCGGCTGAGCATAGTTGAGGTCCGAAGTGGTGGTCTATCATCCAGGGCAGCATTCCAAGAGATTCTATTGATATGGATAAGCATCACAGAAGCACAGAATAGAGGAAAGTACTAAAATATCTAGAGAGAAAGCTACTACCTCCACATTGAATGCTCTGCATCTAACCAACTGGCCGCATTAATGTAGAGGTGATACCTGAACAGTAATTTTCAACCGAACAGTAATTTTCAACCTTACAGTTACTACCAGAGACTTCAGGAATGTGCTGATGGGACAATGATCAAATACCAGCAATCTGCCCTACACATGGAGGGTAAAGAGGAAAGAAATAAGATAGTATAAAAGAGAAAGAAGACCCTGAAGAGTAGGGATCGAGAAATTAAGAGAAAAACAATGTAGCAATCAAAAGTTGAACTTGTAATCAAACTTAAGAAGAAATATATAAGAATTAATTTTCTCGGATTGTGCCAATGACGATTTTCTTTAGATTAAACCAGTCTATCTTCATTCTTTCGTCATTTGAATCCACTTTATTTGTTTTCTAACTCATTAAAGTCCAGTTTTCCAACTCACTCTCTACAAATTCACTGTATTAGACTTTTTGGGCCTAAACCCATCCTTCCCTTGGGCTAGGGACTCAAATTGCATCCTTATAATAAAAATATAAATAATTAGTCAAATTATTTTTTTTAAGTAAAAGTAATTAGTTACATATTAAAATTCTTACATAAATTTAATAATAATTATGATAATTTTTTTCTAATTTTTAATAAGGTAGAACGTGTGGTGATTTTTATTAAGTATATGTGATTGGTTTCTTTTTATTGTTTTTTATAATTCATTAATATTAGATACTTAATATTTTTTACTCATTAACTCACTTGACACAAAAATTAAAAAACTTAAGTGGACACATGGTATAAACTTAAGTGGATAATTATGGTGTGGTTCCCACATAAATTTATACACATGACGTAAAATTGAATTTTAATTTTAAATTCTAATTGAACTGTAAGGACGCAATTTGAGTCTCTAGCCCAAAGGATGGATGGGTTTAGGCACAAAAAACCCAATACAATGAATTTGTAGAGAGTGGGTTGGAAAACTGGGCTTTAATGAGTTAGACAACAAGTAAAGTGGATTCAAATGACAAGAGAATGAAGATAGACTGGTTTAATCTATAAAAAATCGTCCTCGGCACAATCCGATGAGACTAGTTCTTATATATTTCTTTCCAAGTTTGATTACAAGTTCAACTTTTGATTGCTACAATGTTTTTCTCTTAATTTCCCGATCCCTACTCTTCAGGGTCTTCTACTTTTATACTATCTTTCTTCTTTCCTCTTTACCCTCCACGTGTAGGGCAGATTGCTGGTATTTGATCATTGTCCCATCAGCACCTTCCTAAAGTCTCTGGTAGTAACTGTAAGGCTGAAAATTATTATTCAGGTATCACTTCCACATTAATGTGGCCAGTTGGTTAGGTGTAGAGCATTCAATATGGAGGTAGCAACTTTCTCTCTAAATAATTTAGGACTTTCATCTATTCTATGTTTCTGTGATACTTATCCATATCAATAAAATCTCCTAGAACGCTGCCCTGGATGATAAACCACCACTTCGAACCTCAGCTTTTCTCAACCGAGGAGGGATTCATCCTCAAACCACCCTCATGGACCCATATAATCAAAACTAACCTCTTCATTTACTAACACGAACTCCTCTGATTATGTTCGCCCCTCCTCGGACTACTTCATGTCCTCGGATTGAGCCTCTGGCCCAATATACACATAGACATATATATCACTGGGCTTAACATCCCTACATTTATGATAAAAATTTTGTTTAATTTTAAATGTATCTATAAGTATGCATGTGTTACATGCTATTTTTTTAATAATTTGATTAATTATTTATATTTTTATAATAAAATTTGTGTTTAATTTTAAATGTATCCATGAATTTGCATGGGTTACATACTAGTTTTTTTAATGGTTATCCACTATTTTTATCACATCTAAGAAGGTCTCCAAAATATTAGGCCAATAGAAACTTCAACCCAAATGAAACCTTAAATTATTTTTTTTATATAAAAAAATGTTATAAATGTGTCAAATTATCAATGATAATTAATTCCCCTGCCAACTTGAGACTTTATTTATTATTATTTTTAAATTTAAAAAAAAATTATCCTACTAATACAAAGTAAATTGCCACCTAATCTCCCACGAGATCATACACCAAACAATCAAAAATACCATGCATTATTATATCCAAGATAAAGAAAACCTCATGTTTTTGTAAAATTTTATGCTTGAATTATGATATTTAAGTTTCTATATGAAATTAACCTTGATTTGGTTAGCTAATTCATCAAGTTATGTATTCAATTCCCCTTAGCCATACTCAAATTTATCACATTTGGCTTCAAACTATATCATGCCCGACCTTAGGGAGGGGGATTTGAACTCCTATTCTCCTAATAAAGGCTAACAGATCATGTCATTGAATTCTAAGGATTTTAATCTGTCAACATTTGTTAAAAAATTATGTTTGATATACCATAAATTACCTAGAATACACTTATGAATAAATAATGGATTTAATGGAACCTAGACTAAAATCAAATTCCACTTAAGAAGAAATACATTTATTTAGTGGATAAATTAGCAAAAGACTCTTAATGGGCATTTAATAATGAGTTGTATTAATATGAAAATAGAATCAAATATGAAAGACTATGAAATTAACCAAAACTTTAAGGGCTAAAAGTGTACTTTAGTTTAGAATAAAGGTGGGGGCAAATATTCAGATCTTACCAAAAATTCATTATCCTATTTTTTGGAATTAAAGTGGTTGAAATTGAGTGAAGTTGTGGTGTTCCTTTGTGTTAGAACCATTTCCCTCTCCCTTGTGTGTGTGTTTGTTTCTCAAAAAAAAAAAAAAGTGGTTGAAATTGTATTCTATGGTCTTGCCAAATCTAAAGATCCTAATCTTGGGCATTAAAGAAGGTGAAGAAGGACAAGTGTTAGCTACGTCCACAATGTTTTCACAACAAATCTTATGTGATAAGTTGTTACTGATTCTAATTTACAACCACATTTGAAATTACTTTTTTGACAACTAATAGCGGTGGCTCCATGAATTTTTTTTAGGGTGGTCATTAAGAAATTTAAATTAAACAAAATTTAATAAAAATAAAACTTGAATATATTGACATAAAAAAAAATTCTCAAATACATAAAGTTTTAAAATTTCCTTCTACGAGTTTTTCATATTTGAAATTGTTGTATGATAGCTTCATTATTAATGTTATCAATTACATCTTTGTCAATGCACACAACCAATAAGTAATTTTAAATTACTGATCTCTCATTCAATTACCTAGATCTTGCCTAAATAAGTAACAATATAAACAAAATGTATTATCCTTTTTTATGACATGTTCCAACCAATATTTTGTATTCTTTAAACTAATTAGGATTAAATCAATGCAATACCTCACTAATTTCCATTTTAGGGAAATCACGGTTAAGAGATTGACAAGAATATCTTTAGGATGAAAATATATCCTTTAAACCAACCATGTATGCTCTTTTTATTTTCACCTTATCATTAGGATGAAAAGATGAGACCTTTTCTCATAGCCTAGAATCTAAAAGAAAATTATTCAAGTAATTATGAATTTGTTTAGAAGATAAAATTTGCAATAAAACTAATTTCCTTATAAGAATTTTGTCAATAATGCTAACAAAAGAATAAAGGGTAAATTATAAGTTCATTCAAAATATTCAACTTAGGCATTAAATTGTTACATTAATCATGTTCAATAAAGTATTGAAACATTATTTTGGTGCATATGCGTATGTACAAGATGTATCACATAAATCCAAAAAAAAAATTAGCCAAAGATTAAAGCAGGCACTAACCAACTAGCTATTGGAAAATATGCTTTTTATATATAAAAAAAAATAGCAATTTAAAAATATGTCTTTTGAAAAAGCAATTTAAAATATCACAATTAAACATTTGATTTGGACTTTTAGACTA
Organism: Quercus robur; assembly: GCF_932294415.1. NCBI lineage: Eukaryota > Viridiplantae > Streptophyta > Magnoliopsida > Fagales > Fagaceae > Quercus > Quercus robur. The sequence continues at coordinate 29,077,384 of NC_065534.1, read as the reverse complement.
ATTTATTTGTTTGGATAATATTTGAGAAATGCTATATCATAAATTTTTACAGCAAATTCTAGTTGACAATTGTTATTGGTTCTAATTTACATATCACTAAAATTGTTTTTTTGTTTACTGGTAACAACTTATCACTTAAAATTTGTCATAAAAGTGTTGTGAAAATGTTGTGACTATAGCATTTTTTGCAATTTTTTGGTTCAATCTTTAATAGACCAAAATTTTAGAGAGGTCAAATTTTATTTTTAATGGACTCAAATTTTTTATCTAGGATGTTCAAGTTTTTTTTAGGGTGGTCAAGTTTTTTTTTTTTTTCCCTAGGTGGTCAATAATCTATATTAATTTAAAATTCATTTTTTTAGGTAAAAAAAAAAAAAAAAATTCCAAGCTTAGGGTGGTCCTGTGACTACCCTGACCACCCTGAATCATACATAACACCGCCCTTGATTAATAATAACTAACAACAACTTACCTCATAAAATTTGTTATGAAAATATTACGAAAATTTTGTAAGCATTTTTTAATGAATGATAGATGAGGAAAGAGAGTCCAATTAACCAGACTAGCTTTATTAAGTAGGCGAAAGGTGCATCTCTCCTCGTAGCATTAAACAAAAGGAAAAATGATAAATGAACTAATTTTTTATTATAAAAAAGTCAGCTTCTACATTTAAGCAAGTGGACCTAAGGTGATTAACTCTAAATTGAATGACCAAACTGTTTGATGCCAAGTGGCATTTGTTACGATGGGAGATTAGTTATTATTACTTCTTAGGTTTTTTTTAGGCTTGAAGCCCATTAATACTTCATAGTCTTTTTTTTTTTTTTTTTTTTAACCAGCTTCTAAATTTTAAGAAAACCACCTAAGTTGATAAACTCTAAATTGAATTACCAAACCATTTGATGTCAAGTGTCATTGTAGGTTGTAGCTCCATTAATACTTAATATTTCCAATGAAAATGTCTAGGTTCAATTCTTTCATCCCTATTATAATTTTTTAATTTATTTATTTAATTAAAAAAAAAAACATTATTCTTTAATGAACCAATGCTTTCTCCATCCTTCTGGTCTTAATGTATGAATTTTGCCATGGTGCAATTTTGCGATCATTAGAATTCTTCAAACATTTGTTATCTTATTTTACTTTTTACAATTCCATGCAGGGACGGAGGGACTTGAGGTTAGGGGCGGCTTTACTGTTGGTTGCGTGCAACGACTCTAGCCTCTAGCTCTGTTACTTAATAGCTAATGATTTTTTATTTATTTATTTGTGTTTTCTATGTGTGCGTCTAGGTATGAACAAAATTATTTTGTTTAAAATTTTTTAAAAGCTCAAGTTGTTTGTTTTAGGTAAAATTAGTTGATTGGGCTTAATTGTTTTTAGCTTTACTATTGGTAATTTTTGTTGTTGGATACTTTTTTGGACTTGTTTATTTTATTTTAGATTTTAGATCTAGCCTTTAAAAGTAAGAAAATGCTAAAGTTACAAACTTTTTTACAAATTGTTAATGTGATGAGTGATTATTAGTGAGTAAAAATGTGATGTAAGTGATGAGCCCAAATGCAAACTAATAAGAATTTACTACCTCAACAGTTTATAAAAATATTGTAGAAAAAATTGTAGGTATAGTAGTACTCTTAAAAGAATCAATAATATTGTTAAGGGGGGGAAAATGTAATTTTATAGAACAAAATTGCTAAATTTGTACCTATGTATATATTAATATTTTTTATAAAAAAAAAATTAGGGGAGGCCATTGCCCCCCTTGTCCAAGTCTCCCTCCATCCCTGATTCCATGGTTCCAACATTAGGGGAAGTATAGTTGGCCCAAGGCCTTGGCCTAAGGTCTATGTTCCCTATACAAAGTCATTACCCCCTTTATACACACTAGCATGTAACACAATTTTTATTTTTACCCCCTTCATACAAAGTCATTACTCCCTTTATAGAAACTAGCATGTAACAAAGTCATGCATTGGCCCAAATGCATGGATGCATATAAAATTAAACACAATTTTTATTATAAAAATATAAATTATTAGTCAAATTATTTTTTAAGAAATAGCATGCAACACATGCGTACATATCGATACATTTAAAATTAAACACAATTTTATCATAAAAATCTAAATAAGTAGTAATTTTTTTAAAAAAAAAGTAAATGTAATTAGTCACATATTAAAATTCTTACCTAAATTTAATACTACTTATGATCATTTTTTTTTCTAATTTTTAATAATATAGAACATGTGGTGATCTTTGTTAAGTGGTGATTTTTATTGAATATATGTGATTAGTTTTTTTTTTTTTTTTTAGTTCATTAATATTATATTCTCAATATTTTGTACTCATTAACTCATTTAGCACAAAAATTTAAAAACTTAAGTGGACATATGGCACAAACTTAAGTAGATAATTATTTTGTGGTCCCCACATAAATTTAAATACCTGGCACAAAATTGGATTCTAATTTCAAATTCTAATTAAACTTTCTCTAAGTTTTTCCTGTTAATATATATATATAGATAGATAGATGTCCAACTTTTATCATAATAAGTGTTTCTTTTTTTAAGGGTTATAGCCTATTTTTCTCATATCTAACAAAGTTTCCAAAATATTAGACCAATGGAAACTCCAACCCAATTAAAACCTTAAATTATTATTATAGGGGGCAAATCCTTAGAACCAGGCCCCACCCACTAAGATTGGGCTGAGATGGAGGGTCAATACAACTAATTTATAAAAGTGGGTAGCTAAGGCCAACACTTGATTCCTAAGTGCTATGGTTCTATAATTAAGGGGAAGGAGTTAATGAGAATGACAATACATGTACAAAATTATAGCAGGAAAAGAGAGATTCTTATTTGAGTCATTCCTTAGCCCGAGGAAGCAATTGTTCTTAAACATACACTTCTCGATATTGCACTAGTCACTTTCTCTCTCTATCTCTCTATTTCTCTCTCTTTGAACTTCTTCCAATCCCCCTTTCAAGGAGGACCTTACTTCCTATTTATAGGGATTGCATCCCAGCCTTCCACTTGGAGTACTATTGATCTTTCCTTGGATACTTGTCCCATCACTACCTTACTAGTGGTGGTAGAATAGGCTGCAAGCTATGGGGGTACTGTTCAGGGTTCATTCTATCATTAATGCAGTAGTCTGAATTGGTGCAGTACATTGAATATGGAGGTGATGGATGCTTTCCCTGGATATTTCCTCCCACTCTTATTCGTACGTCATAACGATCCTCTTTAGTTTCCAATTTCATAGCCCTTTAGGTTTGTCTCTCTACTCTCGAGAAGTATTTGCTCCTCAGCCTCCTCAGGCAGATTGCCCACCCCGATTCATTGATCCACCTAGCACCTTGGTTATCCTGATTTGGCTGGGCTTGATTTGATGAACAGTTGGGCCCTAGTATACCTCGGATGGATCCTATTGATGGTTCCTTCTTTTTGGGCTCCCACCCCCAAAAATTATTATTTTTAAAACAATTATTATAAGTGTGTTGAATCATCAATGATAATTAATTTACTTGTCAACTTGAAACTAAAAATAAAAAATCCTACTTCTACAAAGTTAATTGTCCACATCAAGCACCTTATCCCCTACATGGCTATACACCGAACAATCTCACTCTCTCGCTTAACACCAAAATCAAAATTGAAAATTAGATTACAACTTTACTTAACCCCACATCACCTTATATCCAAGATAAAGTAAACCTCCTTTTCTTTTTAAGTCATAAATTTTCTTTTCTTTTTGTTAAATTTTATACTTGAATTATGAAATTTAATTCTCTATATGAAATTAATCTTGATTTGGTTAGTTAATTCATCAAGTTATGTATTCAATTCATCAAACACACTTAAATTTCTCACTTTTGACCTCAAACTATATGGAGCCAACCTTGAGAGAGGGGGATTCTAACTCATGTTCTCCTAATAAAGGATAACATACAATGTTTTTTAGTTATAAGGCTTTTGGTCTCTCAACAATTGTTAAAACATTATGTTTGATACATTATAAATCACCTTGGTTAGACTTATGAAGAAATAATGGACTTAATGAAATCCAGCCAAAAATCAAACTCAACTTGATAAGGGATACGCTTATTTAGTGAATAAATAAACGAAAGACTCTTAATGGGACATTTAATAATCTATAGTGTCAATATGAAAATAGAGTCAAACATGAAGGGCTAAAATGAAAACTTTGAAATGTAAAGGGGCAAAGTGAATTCAACCACAAACTCTAAAGGTTAAAAGTGTACTTTAGGGTCCGTTTGTGGTGGGCCTTTTTTGTGTCTTAGGCTAGATTACTCCTGCAGCACCACGACCTTGTGATCTGGGGTAGGAGAGTCGGGACTGGCCTAACTGAAACACACCTTAGACCAGCTTGTGCGCAAGTTGAGCCCTTCTTGTGCTGACGCACCCTAGCAAGAGTCTTGAGAATGTTATGTGCTCATGGCAAGAAAAATTGTTACAAAATGTTATAGCAGGAAAAACAATGCAGCAAGATAACTAAAATATTCTTAACTAAAACATCTTCTACTAAGAATAATAATACGTGAACTGCTTCACGAAGAAAGATATCACAACGTGACTACAACCAATAAAGATTAATAGCAAGATGTCAATTTAGTCATTAATCAACCAAGACAAGAGAAAAAGAAGATTAGTCTGCTAAAAGAATGGGCTTGGCTCTTTAGCAGTTTCAAGTTCAAAAGGGAACTAATCTCCAATATGGGTAACCTCAGAGGGGAATCCTACCGTAGAAGTTACACACTTTGGAAAAAGAACCTAGATGGCTTAATCTTGGATTCTTGATTCATTAGAGGGTGGGCTATTGAGAGGGAGAGAAGTGGGTAGCCTACTAATACATGCTTTTACTCCTATCACTCATACTTTTCCATTACTTTGGGTTTTCTATATTCTTCATTTATTTTTTTGTTTTGCTCTATTTTCTTTCTTTCTTTCTCTCTGTTTTTCTATATCTCTTGTTTACCATTTTTCTCTTCCTTTTTTCCTCCTCCTTTCCATTCTACACGTCTGTGGCCTTTTATATTGCTTGTCATGACAAGATTTGTCATTTTTACCCCTCAACTACTTTTGGCCTTTTGTGGGTGTCCTTCCAAGACTGCCCACTGGTTTGCCAGCTACCTAACCACCACCACTACACTATATTAGCTGTGCCACGCCTCATCCCCAGACAAAAGTGGTTTTGTTTTGTCTCTTACTCCCCTTGACACTCCCATCCAAATAAAGGTTAAACCTCTCCCTTACCAACCTCTATAGCATACATCTAGTAATTCCAGCTTATATTTACCTCTTTTGGATGAAATGTCATCCTAGTAGAACATTTTCCCTAAAAGATTCTGAGCAAGAACCCTAAAATAGGCTCCCTCTTCTCCCCACAACCAGACCACACCCTCTCATACCTCTGACCTGTGGCCCACCTCTCTTGTATTAGCTGGGTACAGGTAGGTGGTGCTTGAGCCTAGTGTGCACGCTCCACTTCCATATGAGTCTGTTGCTTTTCTGGCTCTCACACGTTTGCCATTGCCTCCAGGTTTGTATGATTCTACTACATGCTTTGGTGCTCGTTTAGCTTTTATGGCGTGAATGAATCATTGGATTTTTATTCTTTGCATCTCATCCCTTCTTCGGGCTGGGCATTGCTTGGGTTTGAGCTTTCTCTTCTTTAACTTGGCCCATGTCCCTTTTCATCCTGAGTCTGTGGGCTGACTGGTGCTCCTGTCATGTCATTGTACTACTCCTGCTGTGATATCACTTATCTTTTTGCCTTGTTATTACCTCTGGGCTTAAGGGTTGAAGCACCTGCCATGTCAATTTCTTACCTTATTCCTTCTTTTGGTCTTTACTACCTAGCATTCCTGCTAGGTCAATCCATTCTATACCTTGGGCTTCCTCGGCCCATTTCTTTCTTTAGGCATTCTTGGCCCATTTCATCATTTTCTACCTCTTTCATTTCTATGGGCTTTTGCTAAATTCTTTGGGGTTCCCTGACCCAATTACTACATCTTTACCTTTGGGCTTATTGGCCTTTAAGCCAATCCCATTTACTAATTCCTTTCTTTGGGCTTCCCCGGCCTATTTTTACTTTCTTTCCATCTTTTACAATTCCCATGAGTCTACTACTTCATTCCTTGGGGCTTCCTCGATCCGTTTGCTTTCTCTCAAGCCACTTATTATCTTAGTGGGCCTGTTGACTATTATTCCTACCATTCTGGCCCAATGATCTTTATTTTACTATTCTTTTTTTCTATCTTTTTCTTATTGTTAGGTTTCTTTTGCCATTGGACCATTTTTGTCAAAAATGTGCATCAACACTGTTTAATTGGAGATTAAACATGGAGGATAGAAAATAAGGGAGAGAAAAGTTGAGAGAATTGAAGTTTTTGGTTGGAGAAAATGGGAGGATGGAAAATTGGTGGAGCTTAATTGTTTTCTCCCCTAATCCACTAAAATTCTGTCTCCCTAATTTGGAGAGAAAATAGAGAGGAGAGGAATAATTGCATCAATGACCGAACTACCTTTTTTTTTTTTTTTTTTTTTTTTTTTTCTTGGGTGTGGACTTGCTAGTTGCTTTTTTATTATTATTATTTTTTTTTTGGAGTGATACAGGTTTTGCTCTTCTTATTTTCTTCTTTTTTTTTCTTTTTTTCTTTTTTTTGGGTTTAACTAGACGTGATTTTTTAAAACTTTTTTTTTTGGACATGTTTTTTATTTTTTAATAAATTTAGGTGATTGTCTCTTTTTATTTTTTTTAATTGTTTACCAATTTTTTTGTATTAATTGGGTATCATTTTTTAATAAGGGCAAATAAGTAAATTTATACAAACTTATTTTTTTCATCTCTCCACTTTTCCACCCTCAACCAAATACAAATGAGGAAAATTAAAATCTCTTCTATTTTTTATTTTTTTTTCTTTTCTTTTTTTTTTTTTTTTTTTTTTTTTCTTTTTTTTTATCTCTTCTCTATTTCTATCCTTCTACTTTTCCACACTTTCAACAAAACGGATCATTAGTCTAGAATAAAAGTGGAGAAAAATATAAGCCAAGTATTATTATCCTACCAAAATTCAATATCCTAATTTGTGCCATTAAAGTGGTTGAAGTCATATTTTGTTGTCTTACCAAATTTAAAGATCCTAATTTTACCACCACGCACCCTTGACATGATAGTCACTCCACAAGTACAAAGTTCTTGTGGGATGGGGGGGAAAGAGCCTGGGTTCAAGTCTCGAGATGAGAGCTTTATACACATATACACTTGGATTAGAGTAAAATTTCTATCTTGTATATTGTGAGGGCCTTTTTGTGCTGTTAGGCTAAGCCTATTCTACTGAGCTAAGGCCTGTTTTGCTGTGGGTCGAAGAGTCGAGTCTAGCCCACTATTCTAGTAGAACCTTGCTAAAGGGCCAGTCTTTGCACAAGCCTAGGATACCAAGAATAAAGACAACATATATTAACAAGTACGAATATGTATCAATTCATGAATGTCAGTACATATTCATAAGCTTAAAGTGAATGCCTTATGGCAGAAAGACAAGTTATAGCGGAGAGAAGTAATCTGGGAGCATTTAACACTATCAATAAAGAAAAATATTAAATGAGACAATAGAATATAAAAACAATGCAGTAGAATATAAAGTGATATAGTAGAATGTAAAATGATAAGCCTTTCCATAAAAAGCAGACCAAAAAGAACCTGTACCCCAGCTTGGACAATCTTATTATTAGGCTAAGCCATCAACATTATGCATTATAGGGGATGGGCCTAGATGGCTATTTGTTGCTATTTTTGGGATTTCAAAGAGTGGGTTTACTATAAAAGGGAAGGAAAATATAGTCTATTAATGCATGCCTTTCTACCATGTCTACTCTTTTTTCTTTCTACTTCACTCTTTATTTTTTTTCTTTGTTATTTCTCTCTGTTTCTTGCCTTAGTTGCTATCCCTTTCCATTTATGGCTACTATTCATATTTACATTGGTTCAAGCCTATGGGATTTCTCTATTTTACCCCCATGGCTCATCAACCATTTTTGTCTGCTATGAAAACCTCTTCAGGGCTATCCATTATCCTATTGGTTTTTCGGTCACCACTACATCTAGTCATGCTCAATGCATTCTCTCTCTTCCACTACCCATCTCACAATAGATCCTAATTCATTTGGTTTTGCCGTGAGCCTTTCCCTCCTTGCTCGAATGGATAAGGCTTTGGGTCTCTCCACTTACCCCTTTGGCATGCATTAAGTTGTCCCAGCCATTTACAACCTATTTTGGGCAAAGATGACATCTTAGCAAAGTATCTCCCAAAAGAGGCCCTGACTGGATACCGAGAATAGGCCCTTTCCCCCCCTCCACCAACCACACCCTCTGCAAATCCTTTGACCATGGGCCCACCTCCCTTGCATTGGCTGGGTGTAGGTTGATGGTGCTCTGGACATAGCGTGGTTGTTCCATTACTACCTGTTTTTGTTTTCTTTCTTTCCCACGTTGTTTCTGCCGCTACTGCTTAACTTTTCCCCATTCTACTCTTGTATACTCTCTGCCCGTGCTCATCTTTTATGGATAATGACACAAGCTCATTAGGCCTGCCCCACTTTTGCCGCTTCTTGGGCCCGAGGGTTTGCCTGTTGTTGCTTTCTACTGTATTGGCCCATTGGGCTTTTTCATTTCTCTTCTTTCACTTGGACCTTTTCAGCCCTTAGTTCTTGCCATTACTTATAAATCTCATATTGCGTTCCCATTTCACTTGCTATTACTTATATATATGGGGGTTGGATTCAAGTTAAACCTGCTATAACTCTAAGCAATGTTACATCACTCAATAACTTGTTAATGAATTTATATTTTGAAAATTTCATCATTAAATTACATGTTCTATATGTTCTAAACATGCATGCCAAATTTCATACCAATCAGATGTTATTTACTATTAAATCCTTAAACTAATCTTTTATACATTATTTTAAACTACAAAAACTCAAATTTATAAAAGTGATAGATGACATGACTATTGATCTTTGATCACCTTGAAATTTTGCAAGCATGGATAATATATAAAGATAATGTAATCCAACGGTCAATTAGTCAAAATTCATGTCCAATTAAAAAATATTGATTGGTGTAACATTGCTTAGAGTTACATCAAGTGTAACTTGAACCCAATCCATATATATATATATATATATATATAGAGAGAGAGAGAGAGAGAGAGAGAGAGAGAGAGAGAGAGAGAGAGAGAGAGAGAGAGAAGGTGAAGTGTAGATAAGGAAAGAAACTCTAATAAATTAATCCGGCTAACCCAATAAATTATTAGGTAGGCGAAGGTCATAGGTAATTAATGTAGATGCATCTCTCGTTTTTAGGCTTTTAGCACTAAAAAAACAATTTATTATTTTTGTAATTTTAAATAAAATTGTTACATTTACAATATTTTTACAACAAATTCTAGATAGTAAATTAAGTAGTAGGTTGTTGGTTTTAATCTAAATTCACTATTGAAATTAGCCAAATTACTTTCTTGCCTATTAGTAATAACAAGCAACAACCTATTATTTAAGATTTAATGTATAGTGTTGTGAAGTGTTGAGAAAATATTATAAATATAACATTTTTCTTATTTAAAAGTAGACCCGTTTTTACCATACCCACTCTTTTTTTTTTTTTTTTTTGAAACTCATACTCACTCATTTTACTTAAGAGAGTTGAGCCCGCTAATCCTATTGGCTACTAGGGCCTAGGCTACTTAAAAATATCATACTACTACAGTAAGGCACTACCTCCCTTTATTACTCCCTCCGTCCCACTTTGTTTGTCCTCTATTCCATTTTAGGATGTCCCAAAATATTGTCCTGTTTCTAAAAATAAAAACTATTAGTTTACTAATGTTCCTATTATAACCCTAAGCCTCATTAAGAATAACTCTTTTTAAAAAAAGCTAATAAATTTATTTAAGGGTAGTTTTGTAAACTTATATATTTTTATAAGGCAGACAAGATAATAAATGATGTTCCCTTAAAATGTTTGACTTTTCAAACAGGACAAACAAAGTGGGACGGAGGGAGTAAATCTTATTTATCAACCTTAAAGTTTTCAAAAACCACCCTTCACTTTAACTAAGCCCCTAAGTCGCGGGCTTTCGTTTTTTTAAAAAATTAAAAAAAAAAAAAAAAAAAAAAAAAAAAAAAAAAACCTTACAATTCACAAGCTATCTCAAATCTATCTATAATAATAATAATAAGTGAAATTGAGAGAAACTCAAATTAGAATTTTAAATTATAGTTTCAATTTTGCATCATGTGTTCTAAATTATTTATTCTTAAAGAGTTTTATTTCTTAATTTTAGAATAAAATATGAGAACACATCATAAATATTCATCCAAATAAGTTATTAAGTACAAAAATCAAAGAATTTAGAATAAATGAATCGTTAAAAAAAATGCTTCACAATAATTTTTTTTTTTTTTAAACATGGATAATTTACATTTTATATCTAATAATATCCTTACAAATTTTTTTAAAGAGTTAACAAAATATAAAAATGATTATCAATAATATTTAAATTATATATATATATATGAATTATATTATGCATCTTATTGTATATCTTTAAGTGTATCTATGCATATGCATGAGTTATAAGCTAGTGTTAATAAAAGAAGTCCAATGTCTATAGAATTATTTATAAAAGGGTGCTTCATGACCATGTTCTAATCCCTGTGAACATGTGTGTTGATCACATTAGCATGTTTAGTTCAAACATGCGTGTTTATCAGTACATCACCATGCTTAGATTTTGACATGTGTGCTTTACTATTCCACTAATTATCATATTACCAGACTTTTGGTTTATGGCCATCTCAAGGTATTGTTAGGTCTATGGTGACTATTTTAAATGGAGTATTAATTTAATATTTATTTAATATTTAGTATTTTTTAATTTAAAACCTATTTTTTAGATGCAAAAGTACAAATTAAAACGAATCCATAGTATTATTCAATGACCATGCAATTAAAATAAACACTATTTATTGAGAGAAGCAACCAAATACTAAAAAATTATGATTAAAATTTTAAATAAAATTATATATTTGATATCTCTAAATAAAATTTGAGTATAAATTTATTTACTAATAGGAGATTGATGAGTTTTTTTCGTATTTGTGTGTGTGGATTAATTAGTTTTACACTTTAAGTTCTAAAACTGAGAAAAGCAAATAGACATTGCGACATCCAATGAAAAGATTTTTCGTTAATTGGTTTTTCTTTGACAAAAAAAAACTACTTTTTATTTATTGGTGAATATTTGGAGCTTAATTAATATTTTTATTAGTACATGAATATCTCTATTTATAAAAATTTGAAGACATTTTTTCATTGGGAAGTTAAACGGTTGTTTATTTGCCTCACCCATTGAGCCCACACTTTGGTTTTGATACGAGCGTTAAACTTGATTTGTCCATGTTGGAGTTGCCCTCCAGTGCCTTGGATTTGGTCAACTACTACTCTGCATTCAACAACTAATTTTGTAGGTTCCAGTTAGCTCAGCTGGTAAAGTCTCTGATAGTTGTATAAGAGATCTGTGGTTCAACCCCCGCCTACAGCAAAAACTGATTAGTGTCTTAGTCTGATAATAAAAAACTATTATTAGGAGCGCTTGGGGATTTGATTTTTAGTTATTACCAGTTAGGAACTCAATCAGGTAGCAAGATAACTCAATTTTTAAAATTTTTTAATTAAAAAAATGTTACATCACGTAAAAAGATGCCATATCATTACTCCATTAACCATTTGGGCATTAACATTTACTGTAGATAATAGAAAAACTAGTTGCATTTATCATATTTTATTATTTTATATGTACACTAATTTTAGTAATTTGGTTCAATAAAATTACACTTAACCCCTCTTTAATAATATCATTAATCTTTATAAAGTCCATAAAAATTTACAAGCCAAAGGTCTTGTAGCTGAATTGATATCTTTCCATGCACAAAGTACTTGGGGGTCTAGGGGGAAAAGATTCGAACTGCAGGATTAGCAGCATGTTATAATTATTTCTAAAAAAAAAAAATTACAAATTTAAAATTTAAAACAAAATTAACAAGCCTAAAAAAAATTAAGATCAATTAACTAATTTTACCCAAAACAAATAATTCAGTCATTTAAAATATTTTAAACAAAATAATTTTGCCATTACCCAATAACAAATACACACAATTCCAAGTGACCTAATCGATAGAAGAAATTGAGCAACTATGGAGCCAACATATTTTTGTCATTTTGGTCAATCTATCCAATAAAACGCTTTTTGTTTATGCAAATATGACATAGTAATTTTTTTAAAAAAATTCTTGTATTAATTATAAAACTGACTCCAACATCTCTATATATGTCATTATTTCATTAGTTAAGAGGATCACTTTAGCAGTCGGTAGAGCTGATAATTTCTCCAGTAATCGCAAGGCTTGTCGGCTACTTTTTATTTTTTAATCTGAAAAGATTCTTCTTTTTGCGAGCACGTTCATGTGTACTTTTCCTTTAGCTTTGGACATGCAATATCGCAAAGGCAATCATGATTAACGCACGGCGTGCCTCTCTGTAGCAAATCACGAAATCCCATGATCCTTAAGAACCTGTCCATCGAATTTTAACTTCGTACGCATCCACAATTTTTAAGGATTAACCTTACCATTGAACATGAATTATCATGGCCACATATTTTTAGACTATTTGAATTTCCCTTTCGCCAATCATATTTTGGCCTACCAGCACCTTTATACTTGTGATGGATATGCCTCCAAGCTTCGTACTGTCCTCTTCACCACTTTAGAGAGAGATAGGGGAAAATTACCTTCTAAACCATAAATTTTAAGGATGGTTTCAAATTGGACCTAATATTTAAGATTATCACAACATGGTTTCATTAGTTTCAAATCAAATCTTGAAATTTAAAATCGTATCAATTTGAACTCTCTAATCAAATCTATAGAAATCAAATTTGAAAATTTTAGGGTTTAAATTCATCTAATTTTAGAAGTTGAGTTGATTTAAAACTAACGAAACTATAAAATATAAGGCCTCGTTTGGTATGACAATTTAAACACATGTATTCAGTTTTTAAACAACATTACATATATTTTCACACACTTTTTCACTCATACGTATATCCACATATGTTTTCAAACAACAAAACACATATTTTTAAGTGCATGTACAAAACATCTCCTAAATTTTTTAATGAGTGACTGTCAAATATAATTTGTAACCATCTTAAAATTTAAGATTTAATTTGAAATTATATCATTTAATTTGAAAGTATCCTTAGGATATGATGTCTAAAATGAGTTTCTAAAAAAATATCTAAAATATAATTTGCCAAAAACATGTCCTTTTGTATTAAAAAAAAAAAAAAAAAAAAAAAAAAAAAAAAAAAAAAAAAAGTCCTTTTGTGTGTGATGACATGACAATTTGTCAACCACAACTCAACGAGGACCATTTTCCTTCCATGTGTTAAGAGCATTAGTATTGGAGAATGTTAATGCCAAATGTAAGGAGAATTTGGCATTTGCACTTCCAAAAACTCTTGCATTAGAGAATTGTAAACAACAGTACTGCAAATTAAATTTGCAATACTGCTACAGTGCAATTCTAAACATAGAATTGCATTGTAGCAGTATTGTAAAAAAGAAAAATATATATATATATATTTTTTATGATGTTTTCCCTCAAAATTTCTCTCTCATCAACCCATTATTTCTATTCTTTTCTCTCTCTTCCTTCTCTATTTCTCCATTTGCTCTCTCACCTCTGAAGCTTCATCGCCATCTCCGAAATTTCTCACCCATCTCCAAAATTTCTCACCCGATTCACCCTTACCCATTCACCCTCACCCATCTCAACCGATTCACCCTCACCCATCTCCATCGCTGAAGCTTCACACGGCCTTTCTCTCATCTCTCATCGTGGATCAGTGAACTGGGTTTGGATCGGTGGGTTGGGATTGGTTGATAATGGGTTTGAAACGGTGGATCTATTGATCGGTTAGGTTGATCATCGATAGCTCCGATGGTGGCTCCGGTGATAATTTTTTTTTAATGGGTTTGCTCCAGTGGGTTTCAAATCGGCTAGGTTTCAAATCAGCAGCGTGGGTTTCTGATCAGTAGCTTGGGTTTGTTGATTGGTGGCTTGGGTGGTGGGTGTGATGGCCATTGTTGGCTCCAACTGGTTTGATGGTTTGTGTGTGTGTGTGGCTCTGTTGATAGTTTGATAGTTTGTGTTTTTGTGTGTGTGTATGATGATGGGTTTGGATAGGTTGATTGGTGTATCATGGGTTTGTGTGTGTGGCTTTGTGTGTTGAACCAGTGCTAGAGGTTGAGGGAGAAAGAGAGGAAAAAAAATACTGTTGGCATGCCACAGTCTGAAAAAAAAGTGACGGTTGGAAAGAAATAATAAATAAATATTAAAAAAATAATATTTTAATAAAAATAGAGTTTTGGGATGCTGAAGATGATAAAATAGAATAGAGTAGCATTTCTTGATACTGATATCCTTACAAAAAATAAGTTTATTAGGATAAATTCTTTATTACAACTGGTTAAAAAAATAAATTTAGGATCATATACTTTATCACAACATATTAAATATTAATTAAATAACTTTTCACCAAATAAAGCCTGTCATTTTAAAAGAGTTGGATAAAAAAATGATAAAGCACATCAGATTGCAATTATAAAACCATCAACAGAAAACCATCAACAGCGATATATAATTATATATATACTTATATAGTACTCCCAGTGGATCCATCATTACAGCGAGGACGTCAGCACGGAAAGGAAGCAAAACGGACATTAATAAAAGATTCGGATTCGGAGGATAACATCAAATGATTCAAATCATTGGCAAAAAAAAATACAGGAAAACGCAATATCAACAACCACTTCCTTTTTCCTTGCCATAATAACATAATATACTGTGCACGTTACCTTTGCTTTGTGCGTACAATAATATTCTTTTATATTTTTTTTATTAGTTACTAAATTTATTACATGTACTTGACATAATACTATTTTTAATATTTTAATTAGTATATTTTGATTATTATCCTGATTAGTATGCTCGGTAATTTACAATACGTGGATCCTCTGTACTAATCACATCAGAATTAGGAATGACACAACATAATTTGGGACCTAAGGTGAAAACTTATGGGGGCCTTTAATATATAAATATTAATTAAACAAAATTATTTAATACTAATC
This sequence comes from Quercus robur, assembly GCF_932294415.1. Classification (NCBI taxonomy): domain Eukaryota; kingdom Viridiplantae; phylum Streptophyta; class Magnoliopsida; order Fagales; family Fagaceae; genus Quercus; species Quercus robur. The sequence continues at coordinate 29,062,091 of NC_065534.1, read as the reverse complement.
AAATCAAGGTTAATTTGATAAATAATATCAACTAAACTAATGTTTGTTTCATATATAGAGAATCAAATATCATATTTGAACTATATATATTAATAAAAATAAATAAAAATATATTTTGATTAAAAAAGATACTTTATTTTGTATATATGACAATGCATAGTTAAGTAAAGTTGTAATCTAATTTTTTTTTTTAATTTTTATATCTTGTTTTTAAAGTCTCAAACTATTAGGAGAGATTAATTTATAATTGATGATTTAACACATTTGCAACATCTTTTTGAAACATTTTAGGGTTTCAATTGGGTTAAGGTTCTATTGGTCTCGTACTTTGAGAGTCTTAATAGAAATGAAAAAGAAAAATTTGCTAATTTAAAGCACTATAAAAAGTTCAAAATATAATGTGACATTGACTCTCATTGATGAACTTCATCAATTTAACTAATGAATGTTTATATCACTTTTTGTGATTACATGATAATTTGTAAGTCAATAGTAAAATTTGTTGTCATGCCCCAAATCCAAAAAGGTCCAAAGCATAAGAAAGACATCTCAAAGTACCTGTAGATTTTTTTTTTTTTTTTTTTAACTGATAGGACGTTACATTTGTAGTATCCTTAACATCCCTAATATTAAAAAAAAAAAAATGTACAATCTTTAAAGAATATATATAATTTTATAAAAATTTGGGTCTTTAATCATGAGAAGTGAGGCATTTTTCCCTAACGGAAATTTTTTTTTTTGGTGGGGCCTTAGGCCTAGGCCTTGGGCTGGCCCTAATCAGAACACTGGACTATATAACCAAGTAACACTAAGGAGTCTATTTCTAATGAACCAAAGAATCTAGTTTTCCATAGTCACCTTGTGGACTCATTAGCCCAGAGTTGGTACTATTGTACTGTTAGGTTTGTGAAAGCAATTCTTTCTTCTGGAAATCACTATAGCCACCACATCTTCTGCAGATATTGATACCTCCAAATTTCCTTTTGATCTTTTCCTTCGTAGACCCCCACCTTTGTGATGCCCTCAAAGTTCAAGTTCAAATCACAGGAGCTTCTCAGATACAAGACACTCATGCAGCTACACTCCATTATTAGCTTGCTTATAGGCTTCAAAATCATGCCTTTGATATGGAAGTCCCAGACATGGCCCAAACCAATGATGCATTGCTTATCCAAGTTGACCTAGGATTAACTCCTATGTGTACACTTGTCCCTAAACAACTTACAAGGGATCAGATGATTTCCCTTTTTCCAAAATCATGGATTAGCCTAAAACTTAGAAATAGTAAATTACTCTTTTAATCAGTTTGTGTTTTTTAATTTAAAACTATTTAAATAAAAGATAAGAGTATTTTAGAGAATTAAAGACTTTGTGGAAGAATATTTTAGTACACAAAATGTTAAAACCCAATAAGTGAATCATGTTATTAATAATATAGAAAATAAGCATGGGTTAGCGAGAAATATTTGAAGTCCCATTAGTTTGAATTGAGCGGATATCTTTCTTTTTTTTTTTTTCTTTTTTGCTGAGAAGAATTGAGCTGATATCATAATTCACACCTATCAAAATAAAAAAATAAAAAAAAATAGAGTATCATAATTCATAAAGAGTCTGTCACCAACTAAAATAAAGGGTCTCATTCTTTTTTGTACAAGATCATGGTTCCTCGTTAGAGCATTGCTCAGGCTCAGGCTCTTCAAAAGTCTCGGGCATTCCCAATAAATTGTAAAAAATAACAGTGGGTTCGATACACTAATCAAGCACTGTTCACTCAATACATAAAATTTTAAAAAATAAATTATTCTTTTTCTCACATCCCTCTCATTGTGACTATTTAAATAGAATATTTGTAGAGTATTGAGACTAATGTAATTGGGCCAAAATGGCTTTCTACCTCTGTTCATGAAAATATATATGAATATATCACTGTTTCGGAAATATGTAGAGATTTACCACTTTTTTGATACTCGAGTTTCATGAAATTGAGTTCTTTGAAAAAATAACCTTCAAAGTAGCCAAAATTTTTTTGATGAAATTCGAGTTCCATGAACTCGAGTACCATTGAGAACTCGAGTTCATGAACTCAAGTATCAAAAAAATGGTAGATTGCTACTTATTTTCGAAACAGCCTTAGATTTTCATATATTTCCCCTAAAGGTGCTACAGTGGCATTTCCGCCAATGTAATTGTCCATAAACAGTAGCTAAAGTAACAAAAGTGGGATTTTTTTTTGACCAAATTCAACTTAAATAGTGCATTGAGCCTAATGCTCTCGCAGGCAACCAACCAATGCACTGTCAGGAATCCAACCTTTTTGAGTGAATGTGTTCTCTTTTTATTGTCTAGAAGTCCTCCCAAATAGACGGTTGGCTGGCAAAATATATGCGCGCAAATGACACCAAGAATTTTTTTTTTTTTTTTGAAGTTTTGGAGGGGCTGCTAATAAGATTATGAACTAAAGAGATCGACAGAGAATGCCAACCAAACAAACAATCCCCGAACGAAGTCATGAACTGCAAAATGCATAATTTTTGTACAAGTTGAGCACACAACTCTTCTATTTATTTCCATTTGTGGCTACTAGCTAGCCCCTGTTGTTGCTCTGCTTGAATAGAGAATATAAAATCAAATGTTCAAGAGGGTAAAGGCATGTCAATTATCATCAACCATATTTCTTAAGAATGTCACCCCTTTTGGTAAAAACTAATGACTACAGAACTAAGATCTATATGGACCTTTTATAGCATGGCATACTTTTTTTTTTTTTTTTAAAGTCAAAATTTAGCATTCAACCTTCAGGACCTTCCAACAAAATGCTTATCTTATATCATCAAAGAAACAACTGTAATAAAAACAGCCACCGGTAATGTAAATTTTTAAATAGCTCATCATTTATCATATATATGAAAATGAAATACCAAAAGGCGCAAGAAATCTCGAGCAAGCGGATTCAACATAGAACAACTGAACAGAGATTTGGAAAAAGACTAATATCCTGCCAAAAGTCTCACAGGCCAGGTAATATTATACTCCTTAGCTGATGAGAGAGAGTGCTGCACGCACATGGTCTAGTTGGCTCTTGGTGTGGCCCATTCAACTCTAAGGATTAAATTGTCGTAACCGTACCCATTGAGTTTGTTGATGGCTCTCTGAGCATCCTCTCTGTTCACGAAGTTAACAAAACCAAATCCTCTACTCATGCCAGTCTTTTGATCAACAGCAACATAAACCCGGCTTACGGCACCAAACGGCCTGAAGAGCTCTAGCAAGTCGGGCTCCCGTGTGTCCTCTGATAGATTGGTGACCCTAACAGAGTTTTCATCATTTCTGCGTCTCATATCAGATCCGGTTCTTTCTGCCCCTGCCCCTGCTCTCAGGCCTGGAGGAACATATGTTCCCTTGGTTGCTCCAGTAGCAGTCGTCGCGGCTTCTGATGAGGCAGGCTTATCAATGAATCCCTCAGGTGGTGCAGCAAGATCCTTGTAAGGGCACCTTGAAGTCCAGTGGTCACCTTTCTTACCACATGTCCTGCAAACCATGAGGACAGCACCTCCTTTCCCAAGCTGAGCCAAGGGGTCTCCTCCAGCCTTTGGTTCTTCTGCTTTGCTACCTGTTCACAGTTTCAAAGATGTTAATAGCATTGACAAAGCCCTCATCCATCTACTTGTGGTCAAATAATTACAATGTTCAAAACAAAATATCAATAGCAATAACAAAACTTAAAGAGTGAGGAATTAAGAGCATCCACAGCAGTGGAGCTAAAAATTTAGCTTTTTAGCTCCACCAAAAGTTACTTTATCTATTATACCTACACACATGCTACGGCAGTGGATCTATTTTAACTATCAACGCAATAAAATAATATATCCCACTACCCAAAAAAACAACCCAGCACCACCCACAACCACCTCTACCATCAGCCACAGCCACAACCACACCCACAACCACCACTACCACCACCACCAGACACAACCAAACCCACAAACAAAATAAAAAATCAAACCACCATCACAGTCACCAATCCACCATCACAGCCACCAAACCCACAGGAAAAAAAAAATCAAACACCATACCACCAAACCATAGCCACAACAACCACCATCGCCACCACCACAACCATCAAACCCACAGAAGAAAAAAAAAAATCAAACATCATTCCACCACCACAACCAAACCCATATGAAAACACATTAAAAAAAAAAAAAAACACAAACAAACAAACTCAATCACAACAAAGAGAATCGAGAGATGGCATGGGAGATGAGGGAGGCCGGCGAGCTAGAGAGAAAAAAAAATTTGAGGAAGAAAGAAGAGAAGCCGGAGAGAGAGAGAGAAAGAGAGAAAAGGAAAGGATTATTTTAGTGAGAGAGGAGAGAGAGTGTAATAAATTTTTTTTTTTTTTTTTAGCTTTGAGCTACAGTGCACATCTAAAGAGCTACAGTGCACTGTAGCTGAAGAGCTAAATCTTTTAGATTTAGCTCCACTGCTGCGTGATGGTTTTTCAGTGTTTGAGAGCTAAAACATAGCATTATACCTATATAGCACCACTGCTGTGAGTGCTCTAAGAAAGGTTAAAAGTAACTAAGCCAAAGAATAATTTTAATATCAAAAGGAGTAATAAATTCATGTGAAAATAAACTTGCGGTCATTGGACTGCTAGAGACACAATATACTTATTCGTACCCACATCAAAAGTAGTTTACACATTATGAAGCATACATGTGACACAAAACAAATTTCCTTTTTCAAAATATATTAGCCATACATAGTCTGCTAGTGAAATCCCTGATTAATTTTCTTATGCACACTTTGCAGACTAATGGCACCATTATTAGAGGAATCTCTAGCAAGGTTATTGGGCATGCTAAAGGACAAGTATTCAAGAAGTGAGCCATATCCAATTAAATGCAATGGTTTATCAAAATCTTAACGAATTCCATAAACTAGACCCATTAAAATTCAAACATCTTGTAGACATTAAATTTGAAATACCCAACTTTCAGCACCCATATTTAGAATTAAGTCAAATAGCTTAATGTCCATTGCCCATCAATGACTTGCAAAAGATATAAACCTTGTATGACACAGTCATCCAACAGTAGTTTAGTTATTAATGTTGGAGTGAAATATACAGTTTTGGTAAATTTAGGGCTTTCATGTGAACAACTACATGGGTCTAATGGTGTCAAGATCTACCTTGCTTAAAGTTTGAACACTCAAATTATTTGGATGTGTGAAGAGGGAATGGAAGGAATAACAAAGTAAAAGGATTTATGTTTCCTACATTTGTATGTTAAGGATAAATGGAGAGGAAAGAAACCTATAATTTTCCTATAATTTCCCTCCTCACCTGCTGAAGTACTGTAGCCTGCTCAAAAAATCCCTGATTTCTTTCTGTCTTTGGTACCAGCATGTTTAGTTGTGCCTTCTATTAATCAAGGGTATATACAAGGGATTTGAGGGATACCCTAGAAATTCCAACACCTATTGTGGTGCCTGGACACTGGGGTTTAAACCTCCCCCAGCCCCCTTCGGCCCTTCCCTTATTTTAACAAAATAAATATGGGTAAATACAAGAATTCAAGAGCATGCTAGTGGGGGAAAATCTCCATTCTGCTCCCTTTTGGGCAGAACACAAAGATGAGTGTGGAAGGCAATCGCATGATCCTTTCCATCCATTCCCCAAAACATCCAAACATTAGAATCTAGAATTCACCCCCCACTCCTTTTAAAAAAAAAAAAAATCAGTTCATTTCTATTCTCTTTAATGACACCAGTGAACATACTCTCCACATTAGTTTGCTTCATCTAGGAAGATCATTACTTGCATACAAAGTAACAATAACAACCAAGCCTTATTCCCAAATTTTGGGGTTGGCCATGAATCCTCAATAGACTAATCAGAGTTGGCCACATAGCCATCAAGCTATCAAATTCCTCCTTTTTCCGGATTTGGGACTGGTTGAGAACAAAATATACAACAATAAGTACAGGCACATACTTAAGTAATTAGTTGAAATTTCTGGTCCTTCAAGTAATGGGACAAGATCACATACTTCTTCCTCTCTCTTCTGTTTCTTACAATGAACTCTGATCAAATTTCATTGTTACTAAATGTTTTGCTTTCAAAACAACAGTTCATAATCATCAAAAAAGCCACTTAGATTTCTAATTCTACTTCCCAGCCTTGTTATGTTGAACCCTAAGTACTCATGAGATTCCTTTTTTTTTATAAATAGTCATAAGATACTTATCTCTAGTAAATAGTAATCAGGTTTTACAAGTTTGTAACAATAAACAACCCTAGAAGCCACTAGTTGTATGTCATTGCCTAATTCCTTGACCAACATTTAAATATACATATATGACAAAGAAAAACAAGAAGAAAAGTGTAACAGGTTAGAGCAAAAGAGTAAATATTACACCCAAAGGCTTATATTGATTGAAATTATTAATACACTCAAGTTCTATGGTTTGTCATTGAAACAATAGATGAATGCAAACATTAAGTAAAATGCATTCAGCACTCAGAATTACACCGATGTAGTATAAAATCTAAGTTTTCAAAATTAAAATAAATGACAACAAGCAACTTTACAGATGCAGATTCATTCAGGGTCAACTTTAATACATTCCTCCAACTCAACTATGACAATCATTTTTTTCACCGATTTGGTTGTGCATAAAGGCAATACAACTTACCTTTTAGTTTGCTTATGAAGACAAAGCAGTTGCTTATAAACACAAAGCAAGGAAATAAATTGAGGAAAATAAACATGGAAATGCTCAATGTATATTTCATGGTATATGTCATACTGATGAACCATGGTGAAATTTGGATCATTTCCTAAATTGACCCCTTTCATCCCTTTTCCATTTAGCAAACATAAATCTAGGAAATTCTAAAAAACACAAAAGGATTTAATGTTACCAGCCAAATCCAGCACTTCTATAAAATTATGAATCAGGGTTTCTTATGTTATTTATGGGATACCAATTGCCAATAAATAGATTAGACTTTCCAGCTTCATTCAGTGGATGTCATGTAAATTCTTACCAATATCAGATATTGGTAAGTGAACAGTTGAGCAAATGAGCTGTAGCTCAAATGGCAACCCCCCCCCCCCCCCCCAAACACTGTGTGTGTAAACTTACCAATAAATAAGACAACTGAATTAAATAGCCACCTTTACCAAGTATATCTTTTTTTCCCACAAGACAACTGAATTATTAATTCAAATGACAAGATTTAAGTACAATTCCATTGCTGTTGTACCTTAGGTTCCCCAATTATTCATCCATATGATTGTTTTGTCCAATGAACCACATGATTGAATTTAATTGTTCTTGGCAAAGACAGCACCTTTTGTACTGCATTGGTCAATGCAGCCACATAGTTGAATTTAATCGAGGAATATAAGGTACCGCACCTAAGGAATTGTACCTAAATTTTTTACTAATTAGAATCATATTTAGGAAATCACAACAAATACCACGAAATTCCAATCAATCTTCATTTGAAACCTAATAGCTTAATAATTGGCTCCTCTCTTATTCTCTCCAAGAACACAAATTTAAGCAAACCAAAATTTAGCAATCTTCTCTTTAAAAAATGAAGTAAATCCTATTTTTTTTTAACCCAAGTATCCTCTCACAAATTTCCATAATTTTAAAAAAAAAAAAAAATACAGAATTTCTCTGCAGATTATTTTCTATACAAACAAACAAATCCTAATCGTATTCCATAACAATCTAATAGTATGTGTGCGTGTATATATATTTCACAGCGTACAAACCCTAGCGCACAAAATCCAAACACACCACAGCATACAAAAAAAAAAAAAAAAAAAAAAAAAACCAATTCCAAATCCACACCCAAACAATTCCTAATTCCTTAAATCACAGAAAAATAAATAAAAAGTGAGCGAGAGAGAGAGAGAGAGAACCAGGAGCCCTAGGGCGCTCGAGGAGGATTTCCTCGGTGGAGACCATGGTGAGCCTAGCTCCGACGTCCTCGTGTACTGCGTCGCCGAACTTAGGCCAAGATCGGCGCTCGATGGCGCGCTTGCTAAGCCTAGCATTAGCGAGCTTACGAGTGCGAGTGGTGGTTGTGATCTTAACCTTATTTCCATCGTCGTTGAACTTGTACTCAATCACCTTCTTGATCCCGTTCTCGTCGGGACCGATCACCTGCCGTGGCGGCAGCAAAAAGTCCAAGTCCTCTCCGTCGTCCTCATCCAGCTCTCCCCATCGTAGCTTCGGCGGCTGCTGCGTCGCAATAGAACCTTGCCTCGCCATACCTATTAGCTATTGCTTTTCACTGAGAAACAGAAAGAATGAGATTTAGGGTTTGGGTAAGAGAGAGAGAGAGCGAGGTGGTGAGGGGTTTTACCGTTTTGTGAATGCTCGTGATGTTCACGTGGGGTATTTTTATACGTGGTGCTTATGTTGTAGTGGCGGTCAGTGGATAAGAAACTCTGATTTGGTTATTTACTTTTGGGCTTCTCGTCCGTTTTGGTAATTATGGGCCCTAGAAGAATGGGTTTATTGTGGCTTTTTCTTAATCAGGCCCAAATTATCGAGTAATAAATAATAATAATAATAATAATCGTTAACTAAAGAACCCAAAAGAATCCAACAAAGAAAAAATATATCCTTTTTGAGTGTCACTTCGTCAACTATAGTTGTTGCGTTGTTGGTCTAAGCTTGTTGAATGTAGGAAATGGAATGTCCTCCAAACCCATTTACACCCGTTTTGGTTAGTTCAAGCTCGAGTTGAGCATGAACATTTTATTTTTGTTGTCGAGTTGAGGTTGAACATTCAACACTCAAAAAACTCGGCTTGTTTACAACCCTATTTGCCTCGCAACACTCTCAAAGAAGATATAGACTCAAGGAAAAGAACACTCCACAAACTAGGGGGTAGGTATAGCCAATCTCTGGAAGGCAAAACTTCTCTAACAAAAATGTTATGAGAAAAAAAAATTTTAATTCTAGGAGTGGAATTAGATTTCTAATAAACCCATTTACACCCTTCAAAGGTAGAACTAAATCTAGAGTTCCTACTGGCTAGCTAATAGGCTGACTTGAGCCAAAAATCCTCATTAAGAGCAACCACATCAATGGTTGCATAATCTTGCAAAATAGAGAAAGTAAGGTATTTTACACATTTTGATAATAATAATAATAATTAAAAAAAAAAAACTCACATCAGTGGATGTAAAATTGTGCATAAATGCACAAGAGTTATAGTAACCGTGCAAAACACCCACATCAGTGGGTGTAAAATTGTACATAAATGCACAAGTGCTACAGTAACCATGCATATATGCACAGTTACTATAACTCTTGCATTTAATATTTTATTATTTTTTCCTCTCTCCACCTCACTCTCTCTTTTTCTCTTTGGTCTGACTCTCACCTCACGCTCTCTTCCTCCACTGATCTCCGCTACTCTCGCCATTGCAGATTGCCGATGGTTTTGATTATTTGATCAGTGCTTTCGCTGTTGCCGATCGCTGATGATTTTGATTAGTGGTTTTGATGATTTTGATTAGTGGTTTTGGGATTTTGATGGGTGGGTTGATGATGGAGGCTGGCTTGATGATGGTCGTTGTGTGGGTTGATGATGGAGTTTGGGTATTGATCGTTAATGGTGGTTGGGTATTGATCAGGTTGATGGTTGTTGGGTTTTGATGATTTTGATTAGTGGTTTGGGATTTTGATGGGTGGGTTGATGATGGAGGTTTGCCTGATGATGGTGGTTGTGTGGGTTGATGATGGAGGCTGGGTATTGATCGTTGATGGTGGCTGGGTATTAAGTCAAGAATGAATATTTTATTGAATAAATGTGTAGAATAGACAAACTAATGTAAGTGTTTTGTAAAAGTGGGTGTGTAAAATAGAAAAAAAAAAACAAGTTTTTTCTTGCAAAATGGACAAAAATTATGCATCAACTTATGCGGATGCTCTAATTAGTCGAAACTGACATCTAAAAGGTCATTAAACCTTTAAGTGGGAATAACTTTCAAAACTTGTAACAAATTGTCTGATAAGCTGAAGGAAAGCCCATAAACATCCTCCTACCCATTTTTCTAGAAGAAGATCCTTCACTTTAAGACTCTTTTAAAAAAGGAGTAGAACCAATTAATAAACTTCTCAACGAATCCTTACCAATTCAAATTCATGCCTAACTCTAGTGCTATCTCCATTCCTGATAGAGCAACACTGGCCTTTAAGAAAAATAGAATAACACTTTTTAAAACCAATGAAGGCTCTAACCTTGGAACCCCTTCTCCTATTAAGCCAATTCAAGTACTGATTTTAATCAAATCAACCCAAGGTTCAACATTCCTATGATGAGCTCTACAAACTAATTTCGCTGGAGGCTATAAGTTCCTGTTCCTTGCCTCAGTAGAATATAAGCCCCTAGGCGTTCAGGTTGGTAAGTTTGTGTCAACCTAACCTACAAGATGTATCTTTCACAACGTGAGCTATCAATTAGAGAGCCCCACGTAAGGAAAAGCTTGCTCTACGTAAATCGTTCACCCACCCAATTAAAGAGCCCTAAAGGTTGAACTATGAACAGTTAAATTAAAGAAGGGGCTGTATATATATAAAAAATGAAGGCCCTCGATTAACAATTTAACACCGAACAAACTTGACATATAACAATTGCTTTAGGAAAAAAAAAATCCACACTCATACATTGCAATTAGATAGGATTTGACTGGTTTAGACTCTAGAGTCTAGAGTTGGTCAAGTTAGTTTGATCTTCATGCTCCCATCATATATACTACTTCCTGAACTTTCCTTTTTTCAAGATTTAGATATTATAGCAATTTCATGTTTCTATCTTTTTTACAAGAAATGGGGAATTCGAATCCAAATTAATCTTCACGAAGAATTGGATAATATCACTAAATCACAAATTTTTTAGTTCTTTTTTATGTTAAAATGATAGATGGATCAAAATGAAAAGAAAGGTACTCTAGTAAATTAATTTAAATCTAAGGGAGGAAATGTTGAAATTTATTTTGATATATTACTGAAGATTTTTTTTTTTTTTTGAGAAGAACAGAAGATATCATTTGAATCAATGTCTTCTATCCGTTGAAGCAAAATATTTCAAACATGAAAGTTAACTTATTGTATTGACATTATTATGTTTTCAATTTCCTCTATCCTTTGAAGCAAATTATTTCAAACATGATGTCTCAGATTTAAAAGGTATTAACAATTTCCCATTTTCTTCTCGGATCATGCTTGTTCATCCAATTTCATCACCCAACACATCTTCTGCATGGACTGAGGAATGACGAAAGATTGTTTCACATGTAAGTACTCATTACCATGAAGCCGAATCCATAAATCAAGTTTTTGGAAAGAAGAGACTTCAAGATTATCTTTTCTGGTGAATGAATTATGAGATTGCCTTTATTTATTTAGTTATAATTATGAAATGGCATAAATCCATAATGCTTGAACCATCAGCCTATGACAGCTGAACTGCCAAGCCAATGCCAAATATTTCATTAATGTGGCCTCTGAATATATAGTTCCAAAATAAAAACCATAGATAGGAAAAGGTGAGCCATAAATTCATAGGAAAGAAAAGCATAGACTTTAGAGAAAGAATTCATTTCACAAACTCAAAAAACGTACATGTTCCAACTGTAGGAAATATTGAGATTTCAGGCACATCCTTCCTTATTATACAATCTGCCACACATAAAACATCATCAAGGTTCCTCATGTATTCTCACCAGCTTACAGAATCCACCACATTCACATTGTCCACACACACACTCTTTCGAATCAAAAGTACAAAAAATCCAAAAGCATAAGGGGAAAAAATTTGAAAAGAGAAGGAGAGGAAAAACAAAACCAACATGTCATCACCTCCTCTAAAAAATAACAACAAATATAATTTGACAATAACATTGAAGCAAAAAGGGAAATGCTATACCAACTCTCAATAGCATATCAAACACAACCGTCACCGCCGCCGCCATGACCACTGCCATCACCACAACCATCGGTGCTGGCGACCGTGGACACATGGGATGCACCCATCATAGCAACAGCCATGCCAGCATCAGAGTTAGCATTGGCAGCATCAGAATGGTTGGCTCCAACATGATCAGCAGGAGCCGTGGAAGCATGGCCTCTGCTTTTGCCACCTTTTTTAGATTTGTGATGGGAGTGTTTTTTCTGGGGAGAACTATCTGAGTCTCCATTGTTGCTTTCTTTGTGCTTGCGGCTTGGGATGCAGAAACATATGGTTTTTTTCTTCATGACTTGAAATGTGTCAGCAAAAACTCAATTCTCATTAGTTTGTTTCTATCATAAGACTGTAAGACACTTTAAAAAGGTTCCAAAATACTTTAATTATGGGCATGATTACTTGCTTAATAAGTATTGTTGGCATAAACCAAGGAATTTCGTTCAAAAAGAATTGTTTAAGAGCTTTTTCTTTTTATGTTCCCCCCTTTAGTTTATTAATATAGTAAGCTTTTTCACCAACTGGTTTCCATCAAGATGTGAGAGCCATAGCTTTCTTTTTCTTTTTTCTTGAAAACTAGTAATTTAACCAAGGTTAAGTGAAAACTCTATGACATAAAGCTTCATTAATAATACTAATAAAGCTAGAGATTCCTTAAAGTAGAAAACCATGGAGGATTATGGGTTTAATCTTACTAAAGCGATATCATATTTAACTATGTCTATGACATGTACTTTTGGAAGAAATGGATGCCACCTCACCTATTGATAAATGACAGGTGATACCAATTAGACAGGTGCACATGTTTTCACCACTAATAGACAGGCTGTTGTCAAATTATAACACATCAATGTCTAACATAAAATGATTTTCTAATTTTCTTTTTCTTTAATGTGGACGTTTATGAGATAAGGTCACATCTAACTTGTGCAATTAATTTTTATTTCATTATTAACACATTGCAATCCTTTTTTCTTGTGATGATTGATATGTTTTACACCTTAGACCTATACCCCTACCTACACCACTACCCAACCCCACCCTAATAGCACCAGAGACAGGTTTGGGACAAATTATTTTGGCTCTTTTTATTTTTTATTTTTAAATCCCCTTTCTTTTAAATCAATTTTGTTTCTTTCATCATAGATTAACCATGTAGGAACTTGATTTCCCTGTAAAAAGTCTCAATACGATAACTGTTCCATTATTTGAATTAGTTTCTTGATAACCATAATAAACCTATAATTCTATTTAAATTGTCCAATAAATCAAACCCAAGCCAAGCCAACAATCGGGTTTGAGTTCTTGATATAAGAAAGTAAAAAAATTAACTAAAAAATTTACGACCCTAATCTTGACTTTCTTTTCAAATTACACAAACTCAACTCAGCCTAATCCAACGAAAGTTGAATTCAGTGCACAAGTTCTACTACTAATTGAGGTTTCTGTTATTTTCTTTCTTTTTTGTTTTACTAGGATATTGCATTACAAAATTGTCTCATCAGTGTCACTCTGAAAAGCCATGTCTATCATCATCACAAAACTCATTTGTTAAAACTTAAAAAGTAAAAAATGCCAACACAAATTTGAAACTCTTCACACATGAATGATCTGCTTTAACGACCTCATACAAAATATCACAACATTGCTCCTGCATTCACCGCACAGTCACAGACCCATCTTGCTTCAGTTTGATGAGACTGCTTTCAATGTTCCGCAACACAGGCTTATAGCTGCATTTAGAAAAAAAATCAACAAAAGATTTATCTTTCATAACTCAATACCAAAACGAATTTGATAACAGAGAGAGAGAGAGAGAGAGTCTTACACGCGTGCAAGACCGTTATATGCTTGTGTGATTTGTTGAAGTCGTGCTGAGAGCTGCATGACCTCTGCTGACAGTGCCTCTGCTCTGCTCTGTTCTTTTCCTAGTTGGCCCTATAAACAAAAACAAATAGACCAGCAAAAATATCACACAGCAAGTATAACCAAATAAGAATTTAGGATGAGACCGCACAGTGAAGCATAGAAGGGCCCAAGGACAGAAAAAAACCCTTCAAAAAGTTTAATTGATGAGGTCTTCTGGCAAACCCACTTACTCGGTTTTTACAATTTGCTGTGAAGTTCTAATGTTGGACTTGTTCTTACTTAACTGATGTCCACGTAAAACAAAGGAATAAAACCTCCAACCATTAAATCACCACTCACCTGGAGAGAGAGAATTTCAGTTGTAGATGCTGATGAACCAGTCTCATTCACCCCATCTCTATAAGATTCAGGAATGCCCCTGGCCCGCTCTGTTCTCAACTTATCTACGGTTCCACGAAGCTCCTCATTCTGCTTAAGACAGTCTTTCACCTACAAAGTCATATGTCAGGCAGGGTTTAATGTTAAAACAGAAAGTGCGACTTCAAGAATCAAAATATTGATTTCTGCAGATAATTTCTCGTGGAAAATAAATAGGTTAGACAGTCCCCCAAAGCCTTCAAAGTTGAGAGTTCTTTAATGCATCCATGATCTAAAATTTAACTATTTGCCAGACATAACACACAGTTCAAAATCTAATCAAGTTACAGTCACAATTTTTGTTTTCTCCACCTCTGCAATTGTTATTATTACTCTATATCTCCAGAAAAAAACTCAAGTATACCACCAAAATTCACAGACGTATTGAGACATATGCGATAGTCCTGCAACTTCTACTTGGGCTAAGAAAAAGCTTATTAAAAATGAAAAACCTAAGTTTAATTGATGCTCCTTAATCAACATAAAATGTTCATTCAATTCGATAATGGTCATAATCCCTACAAACCTATAATTTAGAAAACATAGTTAAAGGCAAACTCAATTTCATAGTTTGTGTTCAACAGACCAGGTTAGCATTCTTATGAAATGATCCCAAGAAAAGAAATTAATACTCTAATCTGCATTTTTATATCTATTGTTAGAAGATATAATCCAAAGCATGAATACTTTGACAAAAATCATAATAGAAGAACTTTTTTCCTAGGATGATTCCCATATGCCTTTACACACATAGCAGAAAAGAAGAAATTAAAATTATGTAAAGAATACCAAGAAAAGAATTTTATACTCTACACTGAGATATCAGACCTTCGTACACTTATGCAATTACCTTATCCACTCAGTCCCTCCCCTCTCCTCCCTTTCCAAGTCTTTCAAAAAAGATTAAAAAAACACACATAATAACACATTATCCCTGTTATAATGAGGATTTTCTGATGCAGCCATGGAAAATTAATTTGTTACTACTTTGCAAATTCGTCTATTCAAGATTTATTTTATAAGGCCAATGTGTGAACTCCAATTTCAGTAAAAGCAATGAGGTTTTAAAGGCTAGATATACGTCTCCAAGGGTTAAAAAAGTTTTTTATTTGGTTTTTATAATAAAAAAATGGTCAATTTAAATTTAGGGGAAAACTATAATTTCTGCAATCTCTATGAAATAAGGGTATTTTGGTGATTTCGTTGAGCCTAGAATTTTCTAAAGATCTTTAGTATCTTAATTTCATTTTCTTTGAGTCCAAGTTAGTATTTTATTAGTTAGGGTAAATTCCACTAATTACCTCTGAGATTTGGGTTATTACCAACTAGGTCCAAAACATTTTAAAATTGACCATTTCAGTCCTTAAAATTAAACGGCTTGTAATGCCGTTATTTATTTTTATTCTCTCTCTCTCTCTCTCTGATATTTCTACTCTCTTGTCTCTCTGTCTTCTCTCTCTGATCCTCTAATCTCTCTCACTCTCAAACCTCTCTCTTCTTCTCTCTTACTCACTCACCCTCTCTTCTCTCTCACGTGGTCTTTGCAGCGGCACCATGGTCCGGGTAATTCATGGGTTTTGGAATGGATCGGCGTTCGAGTCCTTACCTTCTCTCACTCGTGGTCTTGCGGTGGTGCCATGGTGTGGGTTAGTGGTAGTTCGTGGTGTAGATCGGCGTTGGAGGGTTTGGGTTTTCTCTCTCGTGGTGTTTATGGCAGTGCCGTGGTGTGGGTTACGAGTGGTTAGGTTTCAATCAGCGATGATGAGTTGCTGTGGGTTGGTTGGTAGTGGATGGTCACAGAGCTACATAGATCAAAGCAATTTTTTTTTCCTTGCTGAGATCTGTGAATTTGGGGTTAGTGGATGTTTTGATTGACTGGGTTTGTTTTGGATTAGAATTTTGAGTTGAGAGGCTGATTTTTTGTCATAGTTCTTGATTGCAAGTTGTGATTTGGGTTTAAATCTTCAAATGAACTTGATTTGTTGTGTTTTCCTCTTCATTGAGTTTTGCTTGTTGGTTCCATTCAATCATTTTTTTCCCTGTTTGTTTACTGAGAAAGTTCTTTGGGTTTTGTTGCTATGGGTTTTATTATGGGTTTTCGGTAGTGGTGGATTTCCTGCAGGGTGGTTGTGGGTTCCATTGTGGTGGTCGGTTTGCTGTAATATTTTTTGGCGGGTTTTTTGAGAATAAGAACCGTGTACCATCAAAACAAGGGAAAACCAGACCTATTCTGCAGAAAAACATCACTGCTAAAAAAAAACACTGCAGAAAACATCACTGCGCAGAAAAACACCATTGTGCAGAAAAAAACAACACTGTTGGGTTTTTTCAATTTGGATTTTGTTGGAGGATTTTGGTTTTATTACTATGAGTTTGGTTGAGTTTTGGTATTGGTTTCTATTGGGTTGTTAGTTGGTTGTGGTGGATTTGAGGTTAGAAAGAGGGAGAGAGGGAGTCACAGAGCGGAGCCTATGAAGAGACAGGTTTGAGATGACAAAAATTGACTAACGGAGTTAACAGTGAGTAGAGACTCAGTTGGGTTTAGGGAACAATTTAGACAATTTTGAATTGTCTTGGACTTGGTTGGTATTAGCTCAAATCTCAGGGGTATTTAGTGGAATTTACCCTATTAGTTATTATTACCTTACTAGGTTTTTAGTTTACTAGTCAAAATAGGACTACTCCCAAGTTAGTATTTTATTAGTTATTATTACCTTATTACGTATTTTATTAGTTTACTTGTCATTTTCTGTCATAACCTGGTACCACCAATGTGTCACATATGCACTGATTATTAACAGTTTAGTCTATCTATAAGAAACCAGATTTACTGCATTGTAGATAAAACAACAAAATTACCATGCTCTTTGGATAAAATATGAGAATACAGGAATTAGACAGTTCCCAATTCACAAACAAAATTCTGTAGAACCTTCATGGTCAATACCTGATTCTCCCAGTGCACTGCTACACCCATTGCCTCTTGATAAGAACTTGAGAGATTAGAATTTTCCTCAAAAAGCTGCTCTATCTCCGAAGATTGGGAATCAATCTGCCAAAAACATAATCAAGCATCTTTTCCATCAAATGGAGAGCACATTTTACTGAAGAATAATAGAGTAAGCTAAGACCAACCTCCATCAGAAGTTTCTGTCTACTACTTTCCAATCTCTCAACCACTACTGCCATATCATGCAACTGCTTCTCAAGTTTCTCCTTGTCTTCCTGCAATTTAGAAAATAAAAACACAGAATAAAGATCAAAACAGCATAACATAAGCCTCCAAAATATGTGCCCACTTTAGGTGCATCAAACAATGAGATACCATGGGCCCACGGTTATGGAAAAAACTAAGGTATTGGGATAATTCATATGAACTTTCCAAAAGACTGGGGTTATAAATGAACCCAGCCAGCTCAGACTATGTTTCTTTATTTAGCAAATGAGCCAAGCTCAAGCCTAAGTACTTAAGCTTGACTATTAAACTAGCCAAGCTCAAACATAATAATGTATTTGTGAATAAACTCATGAGTATGATGCTTGATTTAAGTATATATAATATTATACATTTATATGAATACATGTAAAATATATATATATATATATATATACTTATATAGATTTGAGAATGGATTATGTAAGTTTGTAAATAAGTTCATAAGATCTAAAGTTATTATTTATTATGTATTGATAATAAAATAGTCCATTTTGTAGTAAAAATTATACATATTTTTAACAATAAAATTTTTTTGATCTTAGTGTTTACTATATAGGGAAAAATAATAAGTTAATCAAGTATATAATAAACAAGTTTGAGCTTGTTCAACAAGAAAATGAACCAAGCTTGAACATGTAATTTAGTTTATGATGAGCTCAAGCTGGGCTTATGTTCGAAATAAGCTTAAATGAATAATCTTGAACTCTTAATACTCAGCTCATTTACAATCCTACCAAAGACCAGTAGTGGACATAATGATTAACAAACACAATTTCTTTGCAAATAACTAATTAACAAATTCACCCAATTATGACTAAACTAGGTATGTTGATAGATCAAAACTACAGAAATAGCTACTCTGCAATTTCAAAACAAGATCATCAAGCAAGGAAATTCTCTTTTTTTTTTTTTTTGATAAGTAATTAATGTAATTTTATTAATGATCAAATATACTTCATGTTCACAATGATGAACACAATGAAAAAAGTACAAAAGTCTCGAAGGGAAAATCTAAGAGAAACTTGAAACTCTAAAATAGAAGAACAATGTGTGAAACCCCAAATCCAGGACCAATCAAAAATAGTACACGCAAGCAAAGAAATTCTCTTACCAATGATAATTCCTTCTGTGCCACTTTTTCTGAAACTTCTTCTGCATTGCACAAACAAGGGTACACAATGGTTGAACAACATGCTAGTAGAAAAGATCTTCTAAACATTTCTTATACGCCAGAAGGCAATGACCACTGCAGATAAGATATCTTCAAAGAATCTAGCTATATAACCATATTGGAAGGCCTGATGCCATGTGATTAAAAGAAGATATGGCTCTACAAATTACCCAAAATTAAAAGGCAAAAAAGGATTCCAACAGCTAACTCCCAAGTAATTATGTACATACTACATAGGCCTTATTTAGTTGAATAGGGTTCTTGTGATTGACAATAAAAATGAAAATGTTAAAGGCTTGCAGGATATAGGACAGTTACATATATGTATATATAGATCCATATATATATATAAATAAGTGTATTTGTGTTTGTGTGGAGAGAGAGGGAGGGAGGGAGAGATAAATTCAAACATTAAGTCAAATATGCAAACAAAATCTGACAAACAAAACAAGACAAATAATGAACAGGTATTCTAAAGGTCCATACTTCCTTGAAGGGTAAAATTCATGACAGCAATAGTCAATATCTCAAGGTCATTGGCATCTCTCAATAGATATTTTCAGCAATTTGTTTACATGGAAAGAAGCTTTGTTATGAAACGACTCCTAGTTCATTGCCCTTATTATGTACATCTTGGAATTACAATAGCAAATATCATCAAATCTCAAGAGTCATTGCATATACAACACAAACTACAAAAAAAAAATTCATGGATAATACCTGAAGCCCTTCTAGATATAGCTGTCAGTTTCTCTTCCAACTCCTGCTTTTCAGAAACGAGAGCTGAAATCCGGGCCTGCTCCTCCACTAATCGTTGTTGCTCTTGCTGCCTCAATACTAACACTTGCTAAAAAATGTAAGCCACCATGAGACACTCATAAACAAACACTTCAAATGAAAGATAAAAAAATTAAAACAAACAGTTCTAACCTGTAACCCAGATTTTAAACTAGCTAGTTCCTTTTCTAAGATTTGTACATGATCTGGTGGATTTCCAATTGAGTTGATTCCACCAAGTGGATTCATCGCTTGTCTCTGCATTGAATTCAGCTCTGCTCTCAAGGCTGCAGCATCTTCCTCAGCCTAATGCAAGAGATCTAGTAAGAACCAAAAAAAAAAAAAAATTCCTATGCCTTCATATATATAGAAACTGATTGCATACTCGATACTGTTCTTCCTCTGCTTCCTTTAGGCGTTTCTTGAGTGTACGAAGCTGAGCAGAAAGATCCTCCTACACTAATATACGAGACTTTGTGGGTAAAGAACAGAAGAAAACAAAATGAATTAGTAAACATGTAAGGAAAACATATAGCATGCACAGTCTGTACCCGTGCAACAACTGCTGCATCTTTCTCCATCGCAACATCCTTTAGAGCTTTTCTCAGAGATGGTACAGTGTTTTGTTCCTGAAATTGATGGCAAAAACAACATATGCTAATACAGGGAGGAAAAAAAAATTTGAACTGAAACATCAAGAAGAGTTTTGCCTGACAAAAAGTCTTAGGCAGGACAAACAAAGAATGAGCAAAACAAGCAAAAATCTCAACCTCAAAGAAAATCTAAAATTAAAAAATAAAGAAAAAGACAAGGTTTTCACTATATGAATATCTAGCTGGGTGGTGTGTCATTTTTGAGTTTCTAATTAGATTTCTCATTTAGAAATTACTATCATGGAACGCTCCCACGACTTAACCAACCAAAAATATATAAGTGAGAACATGCACGCAGTTTAATTATAACAGCTACAGAAGGATTTACAAGGATCATGAGCATATCTATACAGCCCTATTACTTGAGCTAAAAAGCTTGTGTGAAATTGCAATAATGAGCCTAGGGCAGCTAGTGAATTCTCAATTACCAAAAATATCCCAGTAATTGTAAGATCACCAAAATTTCCCCTGAACCCAAGCATGGCCAACACAATAGATCAGGCTCACACACACCTCCCACCATTTTAATCTTGTGCCAACAATGTGCAATGTGCTTGTACAGATATAACAAATAAACTGACAAATGCAGAAAGGAATGATAACCAACACAGCCTATATTTGCAAAACATAGTGAAGAACAATGAATGGATTTTCAATTACCAGATTAGTCAAACGCTTTTGTTGCACGTCATTCTCAGCTTCCCTAGTTTGAAGCTGAAACAGAAAAAATATCTAACTAATCAGTAATTGATCATATAATTCATTACTCAAAAAAAAAAAGAAAAAAGAAAGCTTCCCTAGCTGTACATTATAAACAAAACAATAACACACACAGAGAGAGAGAGAATTTAATGAAGTGTTACCTTTGAAGTCAATTTATTGTTCTCTTCCTCCAAATCTGCATTCTTCCTTTGTAGGTCTTGTAGCTGAGATACCAAACCACTAACATCGGCCTGGAACACCAATTAACAAAAAAAGACTAAAACATAACAGCAAACCAGCAACCAATCAAAAACTAAGGCTTGAAAATTAAAATTTGTGGAAATTTCTCCAAATTGAAATTATTTACAAATTATTTTACCTACCTCTGTGAGTCGATTTCCGCTCTCTGATTTTTTCATTCCAACAAAATCTGTACACAGAAAAAATATATATATATTTAATTTTTTTAAAAAAATTAATTTGATTATGAGAGAGAGAGAGAGAGATGGTGCGAACCATTGTGAAAGGAAGGTTGGGTGAGATCTGGTCCAGAAGAAGTTTTGATCAATCTCTCAGCTGCTCTCTTTTGACGAATCTCTTCCAACTGAGATTTGAAGGAATAATGAAACAGAAGAAAAGGGGATATTGAAATTCAGAAAGCGATGGGATGAGAAGTGTACCGTTCGACGACCAAGGGAGGCGTGGTGCGCATCCATGGTATTGGGTAGAGAGAGATGATTTGAACAAACTCTGGCTGGCCTCAGGCTGCCCCCCTTTCCCTGCGATTCTTCTCTTCCCCAACCCAAATTATATTTTAAATAATTTAGCAAAAAAATCGTCCCTCCTTATTTTTTAACGGTTTAAAAAAAAAAAAAAAAATCTTTTGTTGGAATTTTTAATTTTTAATTTATAAAATAATTCAATAATTACAATATAGCAAATGAACAATAATCATGTTGATCTATCAAAAAAAAAAAAACAATAATCATGTTGAAACAATATTATCAATTTCATGAGAAAATTTCGTACTAGTTAATGAAATATAATAAATCACTCATTTATTTCACTTTAGACTTTGATCCATTTTGATAAATTTTGACTTTTAGGTTAATAAAACAATTTTTTTTTTTTACCAATTTGGCTAAACTCTTTTTTTTTTTTTTGTTATTATTTATTCACATATAACATTTTCTTTTTATTACTTAAAAAAAAAAAAAAAAAAAAAAAACTTTTCTCACTTGTACCATGTTTGTTAATGTAATGATGATATTAAAAATGTGAATTATTTAATTTTGAATTAATAACTTGATATGATATAAAATCATGAGGTATATTTATTTGATATTGTATATATAATTAATTGTAACTCATGAAATGATACATCAAAATAAATCAATACTTGAAAGTATTTTGTTCAAATGGACAAATCATAACAACCATCTAAACATAATTGACAACTTAGGATTAAACGAAAATGTGACTTATAAGATAATTTTAGGCTTTGAAAAGAGTTATGGATTAATAGCATTATTTTTATTGATAATTCGTTTGTGTAAATAGGGATTTAGTAATTTTTTAAAAACCTTCTATATTATAAAAAGAAATTATTTCAATAAAAATGTGAATAAGGAAGGACTTATCACCAAATCCAACTACTAAATCTTGATCTATTTTATTACATTAAATTTTTTGTCACTGTTTAATGCTAGTATTTTAATTTTAATATGGTTGGATTGATTATAGATGGCTCACTGTCTTATTTTAATATTCGAAATAATTGATTATAGAGTTAAGTGGATTATTTGACTTCGTAGTTAAGAGAGTGGGGTTCGATATTGCTTTAATTAAGAGGATTTATTGCTCGATGAAGGAATGAAAATAATAATAAAATACGGAATGCATGTAAACTAAATTCTAGGTTATCAAGTGCCAAAACCAATCTCTAAGTAAAATCTAATGGTAATGATTCTAAGTTATCCATGATTATACTTAAATTGATTGCTAGCTAAATAAGTCATTACCTAATTCAGCTAATCGATTAACCTTCTCCTCTCTCCCCGTGTATATGTTAAAACTATTTAGTATTCTCAAAAAAAATAAAAAATAAAAATAAAAATCGATTAACATATAAAGGTGCATAGTAAAAAGCTTGAAGCCTAAGTAATCAGGTTATATACATCAAAATGAATCAAAGATAGTACATTATGGATCAATTAGGACTAACAGCTAAGAAGTTGAATTAAGCTTCAATAAAACAAGGTAAACAAGATTGAACTCAGTTATAAGGTCACGAGGAAGCACTTACAAGCATGAAAACCTTACAAACTCCTTTGAATGATGAAAAAATCTCATAAGAAACCAATATTACAATGATTGTTATATAAAAAATATGTTTGTCGGTAGAGCATAATGTCCATTTCTTGAGAATGAGTCTTCTATTTATACTTGAGACTTTGACGATAGAAAATTGTTCTTTCTAGGTGTCCATTTCTTGTTGGGCTTGCATGACACTTGTCATGAATGCTACTTGTAAACAGAATCAATACCACATTGTCTTCACTTCATGCACTAGTAACTATTATGGGAATGAGAGGTGTTACGTTCATAACATTTTTACAACATTTTCACAACAAATCATAGGTGATTAGTTGTTATTGATTCAAATTTGAACCTAACACTAAAATTACTTTTTTGCCCCAACAATAATAACTATTAACAACCTGCCACTTATGATTTGTTGTAAAAATATTGTAAACATATCATTTCTTTTATGGAAATTGCCATATTTGCCTTCTTTTTGTTCTAATACTTGTACAAATGTAATCTCATTATTGTGCCACTTGTCATGCCTATAACAATTCAAGAAATTTTAAATTAATAACAACAAATATTGTGAGATATGTTGGTAAATGCAGATTATTTAATTGGAATGAAATTTGGATGAATTATATGAAAAATGAAGGTATTCAAATCTCTTATAGGTGAGTTCGGATTGGTTGGAGAAGTCTGAAATCTGAATTCACTCACTCACTCGAATTGAGGGCGGTGGGGGAATCACGCCCAAAGCAAGATCCATAAATATTATATAAGTAAATTTTAATTGGTCAGTTGCCACAATAGCAAAAAGCTGTCTGGGTGGTGTAGTCGGTTATCACGCTAGTCTCACACACTAGAGGTCCCCGGTTCGAACCCGGGCTCAGACATAATATTACTTTCTTTTTGCAAATTTTACTTAAAAGTTAAAACTGCTCTCTCATAAAGCAATGCAATTTCTACCTTCTTCAGTAAAAAAAAAAAAGCAATGCAATTTGAAGATCCACAGTTGCCGCTTGCATATTGGACCGTCCCTTTGGTTTATTTTCTACAAGAGAGTTATGCATTTTTAGATTGCGAATTCCGGCTCAAGAAGAGAGCTAAATGATCAAATTAATCTTCTTCTTTTTTTTCTTTTTTTTTTCTGCAAGATGAATGGTAGTGGAGGAAACTTGTTTGGTTCTCAAATAAAAAGAACGGAAAGAATAACAATTTAGGTGAATTGACTTTTATATCCTCGCCAAATAATCATGTGAGGCGCTATCAGTAAAACAAAAAAGCAAAAACAAAAGGCAGTAAAAGTACTGAAACAAAAATTCATGTCCCTGCTTTCAATAGAAATAAGATTTTCCTCCATTGGTCAATGGGCATTAACATTAATTTTGTTAAGTCATCATGATGTAGCAAGTTAATTTTTGCCTTGACACATATCCAAGTTTCTATAAACTAGTTAATCAAACAAAGGCATTGACTGTTGAGAACAGAAGATGATAGGACCATTTATGAAAGAGGCTTGTAAAAGAACTGTATAAAAACGTCAAACAAATTTGGTATTGTAAGTATACATCTGAGGACTCTCTCAATCTCTGATGACAATTCTCACCTCCGATTATTGGGAAAAATAAAATAAACTAAAACAACATTTTGCATACAACTACCAATAATCCCCACATGAACAAATCCCATCTTTGAAGTGGTGGAAACGATTCACATCTCGAACCAGAATCTCTCTATCCGTGAACTTAGAAATGAACTTGGTGACAGAATGACAATCTTCACATAACCTTAAGTTTTTGGAAATCCGAATGGTTTCCCCTTTACTTGTATTGATGAGTCCAAATGCAACAGCTAGCTTTTCACTATGGCCTAATACAATTCGTTCCTTCTCTTCTACATCAAGATCATAGAGAACAGCTTTAGTTTGTGGCACATAGCCCTGCTCCTTCATCTCTGTTGACAATTTAACCAACAAAGCATGGAGTTGTTCAATTTGTGGGTTAAATTCATCAACAGATGCAAACGTGTAGACATGCCTTTTAACTTCTATCCAACTTCGACCTGGGATCTTTTGAAGTCCACGGGCTTCTAAAAGCTTCTTCACTCTTTTCACCTCATCCCACATACTAGCTTCAGCATAAATATCAGCTAAGAGTACATAATTCCCAGCATTCATAGGCTCAAGCTCAAATAGCCTTCTACTTGCTCTTTCTGCAAGCTCCACATTGCAGTGAATTCTACATGAGCCTAGAAGAGAGCCCCACACCTCAGGTCCTGGTTCAATCCGCATCTCTTCAATAATTTTGGCTGCTGCATCTAATTGATTGGCACGACCAAGAATGTCGACCATGCAAGCATAATGCTCCACACTAGGATATATCCTATGTTGTTTAGCCATAGATTCAAACAACATCTTCCCCTCCTCAACAAGCCCGGCATGACTGCATGCTCCCAAAACACTAACAAATGATACGTGACTCGGTGAGACTCCATGGTAGATCATTTCTTCAAAAATCTTAATTGCTCTCCTTCCACATCCATGAATCCCATAACTTGAAATCAAGGAATTCCACGAAACAACATCCCTCTTTTCCATCTGATCAAAAACCCGTTGCCCCAATTCAAGCTTACCACACCTTGCATACATTGTCAAAAGGGCACTAATCACTGGCAGGATCGAGTCAAGGCCCCTTCTAAGAATATAACCATGAATAAGCTTCCCTTGCTCTAAAGCAGCAAGAGCTGCACAAGCTTGAAGCACACTAACCATTGTCACTGAATTTGGAATTGAATCCTGGGTCTCAAGAATCATTTCACGGAATAGTTCCAAAGCTTCAAAGGCCCTCCCATTCTTCACATAACATGCAATCATAGCACTCCATGAAACCACATTTCTCACCGGCATTTCATCAAACACATAACTAGCATATGAAACACTCCCAAACCTTGCATACATATCCACCAAAGTAGTCGTAATATGAACAAGCGATTCATACCCATGTCGCAAAATATGGGCATGAACCTCCTTCCCCGTATGGAGTAGCGAAATCAAACTCTCTGAAGCAACACAAGCCTTGAGCACATACGTATACGTGAACCTATCAGACGGAATTCCAATCTGATTCATCCGGCGATACAAATCTAAAACCTCCTGGCCATGACCCGCCAACGTAAGCGCTCTAAACAGCGCATTCCAAACATATATCGTTCTCTTACGAGTTTCATCAAACACCTTCCGCGCATTATCAATGGCGTCCAATTCTGAGTACATATTAATCAGTTTAGTAGCCAAGAAAGGGTCCTGATCAAACCCAGCATCGACAAGGTGGCGATGGACATCAAGGCCATCGGAGAGTGAGCTTTGGCGGGAACAAGAGAGGATTAAAACCTCGTAGGTGTGTTGGGTTGGGTTAGGCTCGTGGGAGAGAACCTCAAGAGCTTGCTTGAGACTGCCTTGTTTACATAAAGACTGTATCAAGTGGTTGCAGTTTGTTTCAGGTTTTGTGGGGTTTGAAGGGTTTAAGGTGAGAGAGCAGATGGGTGGCTTTGAAGAAGTGCGAGCTGTGCAGACTGAATATGATGATGATCGGAGAGTGTGGGGAGTGTGAAACTGAAGCGCCCACATCACATGAGAATTAACGATTATGGTGGGGAGTCCACTTCTGAGGCAGGCTTTCTAATCTATAATGGCCTTACCACTAAAAGGTAGACTCTCAGATGGTTTCTGTTTAAGCTTAAGGATATGGTGGTGTCCACTATTGTTTACCATGCTTTAGGTTTTAGTCTACGGTTTTGGGATAATTCATATATGAGATGACTGTGTGAAAGCAATTGCTGGTAAATCACTGATATTCACTGAACATGACTGTGAAATTACCTATTGATAAGGAGTAATTAGATCATCAAAAGAAATGAATCGTTGCTGTTACATTAATTGGGTTTTTTTTTTTAAATAATAAAATAACAAAGATAATGGATAGAACATAAAATAATAGAACAGAGTAGGAAGAAAAAATGGAACATGTTGGTTCAATAAATTTTGAATCCCAAGCCAATAAATTTTAGTAGATTTTTTTAATATTTACATATTAATTATTTAACTGCTTGTATTTTTTTTTTTTTTTGGTTTAAGATATACTTTTTTAGAAACTTTTTTGGTTTAAGATACACTATTGCTAATTAAGTTATTTTATTTAGGTTTTATTACGTCTCATTTATGAGTTGTTAAAACTTAGAACAATTAATTGTCAATAATTATTTGACACACTCATAACAAACTTTTTATTTTGTTTAAAATAGTTTAATGTTTCAATTTATTTAGATTTTTATTTGCTCAGTATTGTGGGGCCTTATTGGAGGTGGGGGAGAAGATGCAAAACTAACCATTATAAATCAATTCTCATTTTACAATCTATTATTTATGTAATTGGGGGCCTTGACACACTTTATAAATTGTTGGGAGAGGTAAGGCCTTCAACCTAGGTCTAGAGCTGACCCTAAAATAGTATATTTCCTCCGGTTAGGGTTAGGGATGGCAAAAATGCTTGTCTTACTCAACCCATCATGCCTCACTTTGACTTGTGCAAATTTTCCTTAATAAAAAAAGGGATGGGAGCAAGTTTTGTTCACTCCAACCATTCCCAATCAGCCCCCTCGGTTTGGATCCCAATGGCATCCCCCAGATGCCGGCTGGTATAAAGTAAATGTTGATGCAGCAGTTTTTAAAGAGGCAGGCAGCTGTGGCGTGGGGGTAGTAGTCAGAAATGAAGAAGGATGCTTGATGGAGGCAATGAGCAAAAAGCTCCGTTTTCCTTTGGGGCCTTTAGAAGCCGAGGCGAGGGCAGTGGAGGAGGGAATTGCTCTTACTAGGGACCTAGGACTTAATGAGGTTATCATTGAAGGAGATGCGAAGACCGTAATGAGTGCCCTCGCGAACTCTGACCCCCAACTTACCCCATCCTCTATTCAGAAAGTAATAGAAGGGGCGAAATTTAGGCAGCAAGCCTTCAAATCTTGGCAGATCAGACATGTTCATAGGAGCTGTAATATGGCAGCTCATATGCTTGCACGACATGCGTGTAATGTTCCTGATAGTTTAGTTTGGGTGGAGGATACTCCCCCAATGATTTCAAATTCGATCTGTATGGATGTATCAAATTTGGGTTTATCCCTCATTTAATGAAAGTTCACTAAAAAAAAAAAAAAAAAAAAACTTGCCTCAATGTGTGTGTATCTCTTAATTTATGCTATTTTGATACATATTCTTTTACAATTCCTAAAGTATTTTTCTGTTCTCTCTCAACAGTCTCTCTATCGTCTCTCCCTTTTTTTTGTCTCATCTTTATTTCATCAGTAAAAAGGCCACCTTATTCAATGCGGCTAAATACTTCTAATTTGTCTTGCCTTGCTCCAACCCTACCTCTAAATGGGGACGAGATAGGACCAAGACACCTAGTGAGTGTTTGGTTTTAGCTGAAACCAACGTTCACGTTTTCATTTTCGCGTTTCTGTCCTTTTTTTTTTTTTTTTTTCAACGCATGAACAGTAAATTTACTGTGCAGAGACAAAAATTACTGTTTATATACTGTAGCAGTACTGTTCACGTACTGTAGCAGCACTGTTCACGCATTAAAAATATTAAAAATGGGTCCCACGGTACTTTTCACACATTTAAAAATTATTTTGCTACAGTGTTTTCAGTTTTCAGTTTCAGCAACAATAAGCTCAATCCAAACGGACCCCTATGATCCAACCATACCCCTCCTAACTCTATTGCCAACCATACTTTTTAGTGATGACAAAATATTTCCAACCACCTCACATGAGTTTTCCCCATCTTGAAGAGGGAGCAAGGACAGAACTGAACACCCATAATCCAACCCTATCCTGCATGTTGTCACCCCTTCCTCTAATATGTTTACGAGGTTATATAAGAGGAAATATAAAGAAAATAATAATTTAAAAATAACTTTATAGTTCAATTTTTATCTATCATTTTTAGAATTTAGATAAAATCCAACATATCTCAGAATTTAGATAAAATCCAACATATCGATTTTATTTCATCAAGAGTTTGTCTGTTATATAGGAATTTAGGACAACAATGTGAAATCTTGACAATTTTTGAAAATGTAGTTTTAAGTCTAACCTTCATGTTCAGCAAAAAAAAAAATGTCTAACCTTCATGGAGTGGGGATCTTTAACATTTGCATTTTTTAAAACTTTATATTTGCAAGGTGACTAAAATATAAAGGTCATTAAATGTTTGAAGTTATTTTCATTTTGGTACTTACGTTTTAAACTTTTTATTTTGGCATTTTCATCATAGTTTTAAAAATCGGACTAAACCACCCGATTAAACCAGTTTATTGTGCCATCCATTTTGGAATCTAATCGTTTATATTATATTTCTTTGCCTACTAGAGCTAGTATTACATCAAATAATTCAACATAAAATGAGAAATGACACTTAACAATCAAATTACCAAGGAACGAACGACAGGACCGATATGGAAATAAAATCAAACACGAAATGTCAAAATGAAAATTTTAGAATAAAAGACTAAAATAAAAACAATTCAACTAAACTTTAAGACACAAAAATGTACTTAGTCTTTCAATATATGCATAAGTTGGAAGTTTCCTCTCATTCACTTCTAGCCATAAGTCTTTAGGACAAGCAGTAAGCAGTAAATCTACTCCATCGTGAGAATTCGGCTAAAAGAATTGGACAAGAAGTGACATGCAATTCGCTCATAAAAAAGAAAAAAGAAAAAAAGAAAGTGACATGCAAAAGTTGAGTTTGATTGAGTAACGTTGTGTTAGCTTCCATCTCAATTATAAGATATTATTGGGACAGGTTTGCCTACGTACAACATTGTCTTATGGCAGCCACTTTTGATTTCATGACCTGCCAAAGTTGACCTTTCAAAAAGACCATTAAAAAGAAAATTTGACTGAAGGCTACTAAGCAGAGGCTGTGAAGTCAGCCTCACATTCTCCAAAATACTAGCATTCACTACCAGTAATTTGCTTCTTTATAATAAGAAGCCATGTGAGTTAGGCATATATCTTTGTAATGCCACCATTTTTGTCAGAGCATATGTAAGAAAGTTTAGTGGGATTCAGCTCAAGGCCCCAACATTTCCAATGCACAGCAGCAGTCTGAATGCAAGGCTTAAAAACCAGAATTATAAAGATTCATTAATTGAAAAATGTTGGCAGATAAAACATTTTCCCAGTGGTGTCCATATTCTATGGTGCCAGTCATTTACATAACTCAGTGTGTTTACTCACACCATAATTTTGGTGAGAGAACTTTGACAATTAATTGAAATGATAATACTGCCTTTGCCATCAGCTCGGAAGGAAGTTGGCTCCATCCTGAGAAGTTACAAAGCTCCTTCTGCAGACAATAATTTTCCAATATATGACTCATACCTTCAACACAAAGTGATCCTAGATATTCCACTGAAGTTTGAAGGAGCTTCAAATCCAGCCTTTTCATCTTCTAAGTGCTTTGTCTTGAATCAAATGAGGCATTCTGCAAGCAAGGTGTCAACTTCAGCCAAAAATGACAAGTATACATAACAATAATGACAATTATGGTTTAGAGAACAGAATTGAGTGACTACACAAAATAAATTGGAAGTGAAGAATGATTGCCAAAACTCCATTGCTGAGCACATTTTATTCATTATAGCTGTAGCTTTTCATATTAACAAAAAACACCAAGTTTCTGAGATAAGATGCTATCAGGTAACTTACATTGGCAAGTCTTAGGGGCAATTCAGACTGCAGTTATTGTGTCTTGTTCAAATGAACTTAGACTTTTTATTATCTGCTGGCTTAAGAATTTGAAAAGAACACATTAAGCTGTCATCAACACTCATCATTGCACCAGCATTATCAAATTCACCACAATAGTTGGGGGCAGAAAATATCGTAACAAGTTGCCTCTCAGCAAAGAATTCATACCCGTCCTCAACTACCTGGAACAAGATGCGTCCTGGTAAGCTTCTTGAGTTACAAAAAGTAGGGGCAAAGAAGAAAATATTACAGACCTGATGGGCACGACACACAAGGTCCATATCATTCTTCGTTAAGAAATCTGACACTCGATCTGGACCAAAGGTGTAAGAGACTCCACGATCATTCATTCCCCAGCCTTTGACATCTCTACCAGGATCCGACCAAAGTAAATCACAAAGCAAACCAGAATCTGGAACGTCAGTTGGACGAGTTAAGTTCCTGATTTGATCTAAATTTGTTAAATCAGGGGAAAGGCCACCATGCATGCACAATATTTTGTCATCTATGAGCGCGGCCACAGGAAGACAATTAAAACAATCAGTAAAGACTTTCCAAAGTCTTACATTGAACCGACGTTTACATTCGTCATAAAATCCATATATCCGGTTAATAGATGCACATTCATGGTTCCCTCTCAAAAGAAAGAAGTTCTCAGGGTATTTGATTTTATAGGCAAGCAAAAGGCATATTGTTTCTAAACTCTGCTTGCCACGGTCTACATAGTCCCCTAGGAATAGATAATTGGCATTGGGAGGAAACCCTCCATACTCAAAAAGCCTCAAAAGATCAGTATATTGGCCATGAATGTCACCTGGTAAAAGAAGAAAAAAGATTAGTATTCGCTCAACACAATGCATACAAAATAACATTTGAAACACCTGTCTTGGAACATCAAAAGCAGTCCAGTCAAAGTCATTAAGCCCCCACTTGTTTGCAATATACTATCTAAAATATGCTTTAAAACAAACTAATGCATCTGGGGGACAAAAATAAATTAATAGAAGAGAACTTATTGGCCAAATGAAGTGCTCAAGTAGACAATAATAGTAAACATTCTACCTTCTGGAGTTAATTCTATCAGAAAATAAATTTAAAACCACAAACTACAATACTATGAATTCGGTAAATTCAATATTCTATCAATGCTTGTCAGTTTAAGACAAAAGTATGAAGGGTATGTCAACATGTCGGCATTACCATGAACTTTCTCCCTGTTAATGAATGCTATTTTCCATGCTCCCAGCTTTTAAAACTCATGGCAAGTTATTTTGGGAACTTTATGGATAATATGCTTCCAGAATCAATGTTTACATGCAGAGTGAATTCTGAAGTGAAAAAAGATCAATAAACATATACATCATTTGGATACATCACAGCCAAATGAAATAACTAATAATTAAGCGTTTTAATTTTTTCTATGTAGTGAGAGTTGCAAAAGCAAATGCATGTTTCATAACTTTGGCAAATGTCACCATAAGCTCATCCATTGATTGTAGTCAACACATTCAAGATAGACAAACACATCACTCTTTATGTTTGAAGCTTGCCCTATTTTGTTGAGCTATTAAAAAAGGTCATACCCAATGCACAAAACATTCAAGATTGGGTTAATGCTTTTAGCCCGTTCTAATATATAATGTTTAGACTCATTTAGAAGTATACTATCAATAAAAATTTGGCTTCTTATTCTCTATTTTTCTGGTGAAAACGATATCTCAACCTTCTGGACTCAAGGTATTTTCAGGGCTAGTCATGCACAAACCTTTACCTTAATCCACTTTCATCCCAAGTCATCAATCCCTGGAAATACCCATTTTTCCTAGCAATTGATGTAGAGGGGCAAGAAAAGGCTTCGGCTAATTCTTCAATCTACCCAGAGTCTTCCTCACAACTCAATCATAAGTTAATCTCTCCAATCTAGTACATTTCCAGACAACCCACGGCAACACCAAGGAGATTTTCTTAAATACTAAGAGCAGTAACTAAACACCATGGTTCAGTTTGCAATAAAAACGTATCAAATTCACCAACAAGATGTGCAAAAGTTACATCTTTCCTTCTTCTGAAGAATCACAGAGATATTAAAGCATAAAATATAGCAAAAAGACAAGAATCCCATCAATCACCATACTAAGAAAATTAAAAGTCTGGACAGCTGAAAGAAACCCAATTCAGCTGTTTCACGCTATATGACATACAAACATCCAGAACATCACTGTTTCTTCTCAAGCTCATAAACTCTTCTTTGCCAATCCCATCCTATCAAAACCCAGTATTTAAAAAAAACCAACCAGCCAAGAACAATAACAAACCATATACATGTCTCTGAAGCCAATGTTCAAAACATAAATCCAAACCCCAATCACCCAAAATCCCAACTCCATAGAAAGAAGGGAAAAAACACTACAATAATCAAAGACTGTTCAAGATTCAAAAAGAAAAAAGAAAAAAAGAAATTTTTGTTAAAGAAAGTAAAAGAGTTTGACCAAGAAAACACACCACAGATCTTGATGGGTGCTTCAAGCTCGAGAAGATTAGGCTGTTGGAGGAAAATTTCTCTGGAAACAGTACAGAGCTGACGGATCTCGGTCTCCATGAGCTGAACCTGCTTCCCTGCTCTCATATGCCTATACTCCAATAGCCTGTTGATAATGTCATCCAGTACACCAGAGTCCATTCTCAAAAATCCCACCACAAACCCAGGAACTGAACTGAACTGAACTGAACTGATGAAAGACTTCTCAACTTCTATACTATGAGAACCAGAGCTCTCTTCTTTTTTGGTCACTTGGCGCTGGCCTTGTTCTTGTTTTTGTACTTGTGTTGTTTTGGGTTAAAAAAAAACCCAAAAATCTTGCCTTTATTTTTTTTTTTGGTGTAGTAGTAATTATTTGGAGTAAGGAGCGGACTCTTTTTGAAATGGTTTGGTGAGGTGGGGGGTGGGGGGCTACTTTGAAAGAAAAGAGAAGGTGGAGAATGCGGGTGATTTTATTGTTTATTGTTTATTGTTTATTATTATTAGTTTATTACTATTTATTATTATATTATTAGTTAGTTATTTACTATGTATGATTTCATTGATTGATTTGATTCTAGTTTTAAAAAATTTAAGGTGGGAACTGGGAGGAATGAAAGAGAGCTGGGCTGCAACTTCGATGTGGCGGAAATGATTATGAATTTTGATTCATCCAAGTTTATTTTCTTATTCCAAAAAAAAAAAAATTGCCATTCATTTTGACTTTTATAAATCTTGGTTTTTGGATAACCCCCCCTCCCCCCCCCCCCCCCCCCCCCACTGATTTGAATCATTGATTTCTTACTTTACTTTTTAAATTTTAAATTTTTATTTCTTTTTGTTATGTCTTTATCATCATCATTGTATTGATATGTATTGTTATTAGTATTGTTGATCTTTGAAGACACATTGCCCCCACCCATGAAATCCATATAAAAATGTTTATGATCTTAGTTAGCTCTCACACACTCTTTTTGCTTATAATGTAGTTTTGATACTTGACAGAATTTCAAAAAAAAATTATCAACCTCACATCATGGAATAAGTTGATGGTCAAACACAAGTTGAATTTAATCTAAAAACGGTATTGGTTTCCATTTTCTCATTTTGAGCTACACTAAATAGGAAAGAATGTTATCTAATCTAATATTAACTCAACATCAAATCAATTACTCATAGCATACAGTATTTCAATTATTATTGTCTCTAATCATTATTTTGCCAAGTGCTAAGACCTACAAAGAAGGGCTTCAAAAAGTCTCATTAATTTAAAACAATTCCATTCTCCATTCCGTACATAAAAATTTGTTGAATGAGCAGTGTGAACAGCATTTTTCCCCATTACACCCATGTGCATGTCCATTTAAGGAATATAAATGATGACTAAGATTGCTCCCAAAGGAAGGTTTTGAAGGGAGTAAAGTATAGAATGTCACTCACCATCTTGAGTCTTTGACAGTCATTAGATCAATATGAATGAAAGGAAAAAGTTGTTTGGAGGGAAATAATTGAGACCGAAAGTGAGAACTACCAAATTTTACTATGGTAATTATTTAGTCCCCAAATTAATTATGGCTTAGTTGGCTAACCTAACAATTCAATCCAAATTAAAGTGATTAGCCAACTAAACGGACAAACCACTGAAAATCACCACAATCAGACAACCCAAGTAAAAACATGTAATCGGACAATCCACTGAAAATCACCACAAAGATAACACATGGATGAGTTATTGAAGAAGAAAACTCGAGAGTACTACGTATAAAAACCTCTTCATGATCTTATTGACAAAACAAACCACTATAATAGATAGTTGTAGTACAATTCACTTACAAAGTCAAAATCCTCCAAGTTATATAGCAAAATTGTATTTGAGCCCTCCAAACTCTTGCTAGCAATCGAATCCGCAGGTCCTTTCTGTACTCTAGCACTCATATCTACAAGTTAACCCACCAATTGCACGATCTAGTCTCCTTAATCACTCTAAGGCCCCTTAGAGATTTGGAATTGCTCCAATGATTCCCAAGAACTAGACAGTACCAAGAACTTTGTGTAATGAATTTAATCTCTTCTCATAGAATATGGCAATTTGAGAGGGAGAAGGTAGAGAGAATGAGGAGTTTTAAGCTTTAGGTTTTTAGATCTCTCTTTAGCTCTTCATATATGGGAATTAGGTGTTTTTCTCTCTTTGAAATTTAAGGGAAATGAGAGTATATATAGTGAGGGCATGGGCTGAAACAGATTAGAGAAAAATAACTATATCCTCTTAGGTTCTTACATTTTCATACGTGTGAAGTGAGAGGTGAAATGGGGGGAGAAACCATTGTCCAATTTATTTTCAAATCTAAAACTCATATCTCCAATTCACCTCGCAGACCTAGTTTTAGAGGTATGAAATTCTACAAACTTCAGCTTCCACTTCAACACTAGCACACTCCACCTCACTAACTCAATTACAAATTGAATACCCAAAAAATACAGAATACATTGAAATTGAATGATTTGATTATATGAAAATTTGACATGGAATTGGCGAACACTATAAGATATCCTAACAGAAAATCTAAACATTCTCTCTAAATATATGGCTTTAAAGCCAAGTCCGAATGAAACAAATATAAATAATTCAACTTGATTGTTGCCAGACACTTCTTACTATATGAATAACAAAATCTAGTGAAAATCTTAAGAATTTTCCAATCTTGTAGCTATAAGCTGCTGTGAGATTGAACTCGACCCTCAGATTTACTTTCTAAACTAATTAAAGGATCAATAATTTCCAGCATAAAGAAAAATAGAAAGTAAAGAACTGTTATCTTATGCAAGTTTGAAATGCACGACATTTGTCTCTTTTGTACTCCATTGTTATTAGGGGTGGCAATTTTTATCCATACCCATGAACCCACCCATTACCCACCTTATTTGGATAAGTCTTAACCCAACCCATTTGAATATTTGGGTTAAATGGGTAAAGATCCATTTGGTTATTTAATTAGATGGGTCTAAATGGATAATCCCACTAATACCCACTAAACCCATCTAAAATTTAAATAAACAACATAAAATCTAAATTTCTAGAAAATGACTAAAATACCCCTGAAACTTAAAAAAAATGACCAAAATACTACCAAAACCCAAAAAATGACCAAAATACCCTCGAAACCTAAAAAATGACCAAAATACCCCCCAAAACCTAAAAATTACCAAAATACCCTCAAAACCAAAAAAATAACCAAAATATCCTTGAAACCCAAAAAATGACCAAAATACCCCCAAAACCCAACAAATGACCAAAATACCCCCCGAAACCTAAAAATTACCAAAATACCCCCAAAATCCAAAAAATGACCAAAATACCTCTGAAACCCAAAAAATGACCAAAATACCCCTAAAACCTAAAAATTACTAAAATACCACCAAAACCCAAAAACTGACCAAAATACCCCTGAAACCTAAAAATGACCAAAATACCTCCAAAACCCAAAAAATAACCAAAATACCCCTAAAACCCAAAAAAATGACCAAAATACTCCCAAAACCCAAAAAATGACCAAAATACCTCTGAAACCCAAAAAATGACCAAAATATCCCTAAAACCTAAAAATGACCAAAATACCTCCAAAACCCAAAAAATGACCAAAATACCCTCGAAACCCAAAAAATGACCAAAATTCCCCCAAAACCCAAAAAAATGACCAAAATACCCCCAAAACCCACAATATGACCAAAATACCTCCAAAATCCAAAAAATGACCAAAATACCTCTGAAACCCACAAAATGACCAAAATACCCCTAAAACCTAAAAATTACTAAAATACCACCAAAACCCAAAAACTGACCAAAATACCCCTGAAACCTAAAAATGACCAAAATACCCATCAAAACCCCGAAAATGAGAAAAATACCTCCAAAACCTCTAAAATGAGCAAAATACCCCCCCCCCCAAAACCTCTAAAATGTCCAAAATATCCTCAAAACCCAAAAATTACCAAAATACCCGAAAAACCCAAAAAATGACCAAAATGCTTCATAAACCTAAAAAATGACCAAAATACCCCCTAAACCTTAAAAATGACCGAAATACCTTTGAAACCTTAAAATTACCAAAAATACCCCTGAAACCTAAAAAATGACCAAAATACCTTTGAAACCTGTAAAATGATTAAAATACCCCAAGACCTAAAAAATGACTAAAATAACCCCAAAACCTATTACAATGACCAAAATACCCCAAAAACCTAAAAAAATTACCAAAATACCCCCAAAACCTAACAATTACCAAAATACGCCCTAAACCTAAAAAATTACCAAAATACTCCTTAAACCTAAAAAATTACCAAAATACTCCACAAACCTAAAAAATGACCGAAATACCTCTAAAACCTAAAAAATAATTGAAATACCCCAGAAACCTAAAAAAATTACCAAAATACCCTGAAACCTAAAAAATGATCAAAATACCCCCAAAAACCTTTAAAAAAATGATCAAAATAACCCCAAAACCTAAAAATATGATCGATAAAAACCCATGAAACCCAAATTATGACCAAAATGCCCCTAAACATGTAAGATGACCAAAATAAACCTGAAACATCTAAAATTACCAAAATAGAGGTTTCAAGGTATTTTGGATGTTTCAAGGATATTTTTGACAAATTAAAGGTTCTAAGAGTCTTTCATTCATTTTATAGGTTTCGAGGGAATTTCGGTAATTTTTTAGGTTTCGGGGTTATTTTGATCATCTTTTAGATTCTAAGGGTATTTTAGCCATTTTTTAGGTTACGAGGGCATTTCTGTCGTCTTTTAGTTTTAGGGTTATTTCGGTAAATTTCTAGGGTTCAAAAGTATTTTGGTAATTTTTAGGTTTTGGGGTATTTCGGTAATTTTTTAAGTTTCGGTGGTATTTTGGTCATTTTAGGTTTCGAGGGTATTTCGGTCATTTTTCGGGTTTCAAGGGTACTTGGTATTTTTTGAGTTTCGGGGGTATTTTGGTATTTTTTGAGGTTTTGGGGGTATTTTGGTCATTTTTAGGTTTTGGGGGTATTTTGGTAATTTTTTGAGTTTCGAGGATATTTTGGTAATTTTTAGGTTTTGGGGGTATTTTGGTCAGTTTTTGGGTTTCGGGGGTATTTTGGTAATTTTTTAGGTTTCTGGGTATTTTGGTCATTTTTTGGGTTTCGATGGTATTTTGGCCATTTTTTGGGTTTTGGAAGTATTTTGGTCATTTTTAGGTTTCGGGGGTATTTTGGTAATTTTTTGGGTTTCAGGTGTATTTTGGTAATTTTTTGGGTTTCAGGTGTATTTTGGTAATTTTTAGGTTTTGGGGGTATTTTGGTCATTTTTTGGGTTGTGGGGGTACTTTGGTCATTTTTTGGGTTTCGGTGGTATTTTGGTCATTTTTAGGTTTTGATGGTATTTTGGTCATTTTTTTGGGGTTTTGATGGTATTTTGGTCATTTTTAGGTTTTGGAGGTATTTTGGTCATTTTTTAGGTTTTGGGGGGTATTTTGGTAATTTTTAGGTTTCGGGGGTATTTTGGTCATTTTTTGAGTTTTTGGGGTATTTTGGTCATTTTTTGGGTTTTAGGGGGGGTATTTTGGTCATTTTAGTGGTTTTTAAGCATATTTGGTGATTTTAGAGATATCAGGGGTATTTTGGTCATTTTAGAGGTTTCATAGGTATTTTGGGATAATTTTGGATGTCCAAGGGTATATTGGTAATTTTGGAAGATTAGGGGTATTTGCATCATTTTAGGTATTTATGGGTATTTTGGAGGTCAAGAGGGTATTCAAGTAGTTTTAGAGGTATTTGGGTCATATTGGGTTAAATGGGTGGGTTACTAATTAAATGGGTTGGGTTGGTAATGGATAATTAATTTATATATAAACGGGTCATAAATGGATAAATGGGTAATTATACATCCAACCCATCTATGACCCAACCCATTTATGACCCAACCCGCCCATTTGCCACCCCTAATTGTTATGGAGTTTAAAGCCTAACATTTCTCAGTCATACCATTTATACAAATTTTCTAAGGGTTGAATATGGCATGTTTAACATTCTCAGGCATTTGCTTTTTTTCTTTTTTATTGACACACACACGATGTGGGACAAGAGTCAAATAAATGTGTCTCTGTACATGTGAAAAGAATAATGATTTAAGCCTATGACTATTTAATCCTTATAAGGAAGTTTACATTGTAACTTTCTTGGGTAATTTGATAGATCGCATAATTTTCATACCCTCCACTTTCCATTCAAATGAATCAATTTCCTTACAAACATATTCTCACAAGACTTAAAAAAGTATAAAACACTCAATAGTATTGTTGACTCTTGTTAAAATTCTTCAATTTTCAATTGTTGCTATCTCTGCTTACGCAAGTAAACTATAACTAGAAACTTAGAAAACAAGCAACAAAAAAGTGTACATCTAAAAAATGAATTAGTAGAATGAAAACAACTATACAACTACAACCTCTCATACTTTGGTAGTTACAAAATGCTCATGAGTAATCACTTTGCCTTCACTCAAACTACACGTCTACAAGTCTACAACCTACAGAAGACAGAAAAGACACACACAATTCTGAAGGATGGCTAGGTAATTAGCCATTGTATTTGCTCTAGTTTTCTTGATCATGGTCAATTCTCTAATCAAAATTAATACCTGACTTTACCACCCCCAAGACCAAGAGCATCAATGACAGCAAGTTTGATCGAAATTTTTTTCACAAACACCGGTTTAAAAAGTGGTGCACCTTCTTCTAACAGTGGCTTGGGATAGAGTACCATGTGCATTGAAATGGACTCGTTACATTGTAACGAACACATTTATGGATTAGGCTTACTTATTGATTATTGACCTTATAGTTTCAGGTAGGTCTTAGTATAAGGTGATTTTGGTGTGTGATCAATGGAAGTTCGATCTTTATGTGAAATGAACTAGGAGATGAGATTAGGGTTTCCTATAGATGAGGGTTTGCATGAGAGATTGATGATTGCATGGTACTGGTAATTGAATAATCGACTTGTGACTTCTTGGAGAGAGTAATTACCTCCAAAGAATGAGACTGTTTCTATGGAGTCTCTACCTCCAAGAGAAAGAAAAACTAGGGGTATTCAAAAATTTTTTAAATAAAAATAAAGGTCGACCGATCGAACTGATTGACAAAAACCGACCAAGATTTCCAATTTTGGTCGATTTTTCTCCTATACCAATCTGTACGGGTTTTTTTTTTTTTTTTGGGTGGGGTCGGGGGGATGAGTTTAGGGTCTGGTATAGAGGTTAGGCCTTTTCACCCAACACTAACCAAACCAATATTTTATATATATAAAAACATGTAAGTAGCAATAGCTCCGTGGTATAAATGTCTGTATCTTTTCTAGGAAGACCTTATTTTGAGTCTTCGTTGCACTCGTTTTTGTTTTTGTTTTTTTTTTTGGAATAATTGAAATAATGTCATGCTTGTTTATTCCCTTTCTAAACATGAGAAGTATTTTTATTGTTGGCTTTTTTCAGTGACAAAAGTTGTAATGATACACAAAAATTAGTAGGCTAAAATGCTTCGGGTTATGGCGATGACTAAAAATCCTGAAAAGAAAGAAAAAACTATCAAAGGTGATTGGTATGACCCGATCAAGGACCCTCCGACG
This sequence comes from Quercus robur, assembly GCF_932294415.1. Classification (NCBI taxonomy): domain Eukaryota; kingdom Viridiplantae; phylum Streptophyta; class Magnoliopsida; order Fagales; family Fagaceae; genus Quercus; species Quercus robur. Next base: position 29,020,985 of record NC_065534.1, on the reverse strand, counting down.
GTTAAGTCAATAAATAACTATCAAATGTGACCGGTGTGGCCTGATCAAGGACCCTCCGACGGTTAAGTCAATTTTCTCTCTAGGATACAAGGATGGAAAATAGTGAATAATTAGAACTTACCTTGGGTGAATGTGATTTGTTTCTTTTATAGAGAGCTAGTCGTGGGTCTACTTATTTGGATCCACTATTATCATGGATGATATGGGCAATTAGCAGAGAGAATGGGGTATATGGAGTGAAGTCTAAGGAGTTTCTTCCACGTAGTGACAGCAATGTGTCGTCGTGTAATTATGTGGAATTCTTGAAAAAAATTTCGTAGGATTTATCCAAGTATAGTTCAGTCGTCTATGCATTTATATATATATATATATATATATATTTGTCCATAGGTCTAGTTGTCTATGAAGGAACTCTGGACTGGATCACTTCATTATTAAAGGACAAGTGTTGTAGATTGTTTTCATTGGAGGTGGTTTGGCCATGGATGACATCCAAGGATGGGTTATCCTTAGTTGATCCCCATCAATTGCCCCCTCGTCCTTGTGTTGTCTGTCATTGTGGCGATTTAAGAATTTTTTTTTAAAATGTTGACACATGGCATAATCGTGAGGTTCGTTCATAATGTCATTTCTTTCTTCAAGGCAAGTGCCACGTGGCTTTATTTGGTTGGTTGCGTCGTTTCAATGACTAGGTCTGTCGCCTATAAATAGTGGAATTCCTCTCCTACCCTCTCACATTTCTCATATTTTCTCCTCTGACCTTTATCATCCAGCACCTCATCTAGGAGTTACCGTCTTTAGTCATCCTCGTTTAGAGCCAGGTATCCTCTTTTTCTCGTCTTTTAGGCTCTTCTTCAGTTTTCAAAATGTCTGAAATTGTAGTGTTTTCGTCTCGTAATAGTGATGATAGAGAGACAGACGAGTATCATGATAGTAGCCCTAGTGGTAGTAGCACTAATAGCAGTAGTAAAAGTAGTAGTAGGGGAAATGCCACACACGAGCAATACACGTCTGGGGTTCCTAAAGTCCCTTTAGATATTTTCCAAAAGGAGATAAGGACGAGGATGGCTTTTGGGTCACTTGTTGGCACATCCACCAGTGTCCCCTTGTCTCCTTCTTCAAGTGAAGAAGAGGCTTTGTATAGCTATGCAATAGGCATTCCTTCAAAGATTGACAAGAAAAAACTTACTTCCCTTAGGAGTTGGTATTAGATCCCAGACAACCATAATCCTCGATTGGTCGTCTGTGGTGAATGGTGTAGCCACCCTCGTTTTGGGGTAGGTATCTATGAGGCTTATCTTCTTGGAGGACTTAGGTTGTCTCTTAACACTTTTGCCAGAGAAATACACTCTAGATTAGGTTTAGGAATTAATCAGCTTAATTCCAATGCATGGAGGCTTATCGTCTCTATGCAACTTTTGTGGAGGGAAGTATTTGATGGGAATCGTCCTCTCACTGTGGACGAGTTCCTATATTGTTACAAGCCCTCTAAGATTAGTCAGTCCCTAGGTTTTTACCAATTCTCAGTTAGGGGTTCAAACTGTAGATTGGTGAAGTCCCTCCCTACATTTGATAGGAAGTGGAAGACGGAGTTTTTCTTCATCTCCGGGTTTTAGGCAGGAAACCCTGTTAAGGTAGGTAAGGATCCATTTCCTCCCTATACTAGTGAGATGGGGAATCTTCGTCCTAAGGGTATGTCCCTTTTTCACTACTCATTTTCACTTCTATTGTTGTACTCGTCTAACCTTTTTTTTTTTTTTTTTTTTGGTAGTTGTAAAACAACCTGTCTTGTTTAAATTTTATTTAGACTGTGTCTAGAGAGCTCGTTCTTACACGGACAGGACGTTTCATTGCCTAGTGATACTTCGCAATCATGTAAGTTGGGGACTTGGCCTTAAACCTACTGAAGAGGCACTTGCTCACAAGCTTACTAATCGAAGACTTAAGTTTTCTCCTTTGCATTTTTATTACTTTTTTCATCCAAACTCTAACATCTTCCTTCTTTGCAGGAATGGCAACCATAAAAGAAAACAAAGGAAAGGGTTTGGCAGATAAGGAAACTATGCAAGAAAGGACTCATTCCCAGCCTCGTCTAGCAGTGGGGGATAAAAGGAAGACCCTGTCCAAGACGATTGGCATGGGGAGTCTTCCAAGCCGTCGAGGTCATAAGAAGGCGAAGCATAAGTTGTCTAAATTTGGGGTCGTCAAGCTCGGTTTGGTCGTCCCTCCTGCCCCTACTTAGCAGCCGTCTATACAAATCTTTGATTTAGATTTGTCTAATCCTCCTGAAATTGCCCCATCCAAACCTCCTAGAAGTACTCCTATGAACCTCCTTGAGAACGAAGATCTTGCTTGGGAAAGGTTCCAACAAGCTGTGACTGAAGAGGACGTTGCTGTGTGCTATGACATGTCTGTGAAGGATTTTGATCATTCCACAATTCATGATCTCTTTAAGGTATTTTCTTCGTCTTGAATCACCCATAAATTGATATATTTGTCTACTTACCTTACATCCAATCCTTTTTATACAGGTTATGTCAAAGTTTATGGTAGCGTCCAAACAAGCTTATGAGTTGGACCATGAAAGGGTTAGATTGGAGGCAAAAATCTGTGATATGGAGAAGGAGTCAAGCCACAGGACGGGGGAAAGGATGAAGCTTGAGGCTGAGGTGGAGGAGTTGAAAAATTTGGAAGAGGAATTAAGGACGGACATAGTGGAAAAGGACACTCATCTGGATCAGTGGCGGAGACACATTGGGGCCCAGGGGGGCCCACCCCCCCCCCCCCCCCCCAAAATTTGAAAAAAAAAAAAGTAGATATACAATCTATGAGTCATCCAAACCAAATTTGAAAAATTTTAAGTAATAGATATGCAAGAACCAGACATTCACAAACTTACAATAAACATACAGATATTTCAACAATTATCTCACAAAATAAAATGAGAAAGAAAAAGGGTTTCTAGCTTTTCATCCATCGCCACAAGTCCGCTAGAATCTCATTCCAACGTGCCTAAAGCAATAGAGCAACATACGCATGATGCAACGGTGGCAACCATAACAAGTGAGTCTTCACACTTTTCTCAGTCTCTGGCATCCTAATCTGATCTGCTCTTCTTTTTTTCTTATGTTTTTCTTTTCATTACTTCTTTGGTTCTTCCGTTGTTTACGAAGTAGAGTACTAGAGTGTTACATTTTGCCCAACCAAGAAACACTTATCAATTGCCTGTTGCCTCTACCACGTGTATGGTTGAACTTGAAGTCTTCAAAAGCAATTGATAATACCCACACAAGTGGTTAGGTATGGGCCATATGATTTTTCCTTTTCATGCTTATTTGTTGTCAAAGTATTTTATATTATATAACATTATGAATGAATATAATATACTACAGTATATCATATCTAAAATAATACTATAAAATTTAATTAGTTGTATTTAATAAGATTTTTTTATACATTTAAATTTTTTATGAGCATTTTAGACATTGAAATTTGAAAAAAAAATTGTCTACTATTGGTATTTGTTGAATCTCAGTCATTATACATAGTGGGTTACAATTTGATTGATAATATGGGCAAAGATAATAATCATTAATTCATTCTTCAAAAGAAAGAAAGATAATAATTCAGAAAATAATACACTTCTAGGTTTTAATGTAAAAACTTTGACATCTAATAAGCGTTCTTCTAAATTTTTAGTGATTGAACCAAAAGAGCATTCTTTTGGATCGTCAATGGTGGAACTTGAAGAGATTAATTTTAAAGCTCAAATGATTTAATTATTATCTTATATTCTATTCGGCCCCCCCAAAGATAAATTCCTAACTCCGCCACTGGTCTGGATCATCTACAGAAGCAAAATGAAGAGCTCAAACAGTCCTTGAGCCAAGCCAAAGATGAAGTGATCAAGAAATTCAAGTCGTCCAAAGCGTTCACTGATCTTTTGGACAAGAACTATGTAGCGGGCTTTGAAGATTTTCATATGGACGCTCTTGAGCTATTCCCTAAGATGAACTTTGATTCTATCAAGTTTTGTACTGTAGCTGAGAGTTCCTTGCTTCAGACAAAGTTCAGAAGATCTGAATGTTGAAGACAATGCTTCCACTCCTTTCCTTGCTAAAGACGACTCTAAGTTTGGCGGCAATGCCCCCAGTGATTTATCCCCATGAAATGATTTCCATTTTATCTATTTCCTTCTTGTTGTTGTTGTTGTTGTTGTTGTTGTTGTTTTTTTTTTTTTTTTTTTTTTTTTTTTTTTTTTTTTTTTAATTTTAAGAAAGGGGCTGTTGTTTTGGACCTCTTTATATTTATCTAAGTACATTTGGTTCGTCCATGTTTAAAGACGAATCTTGATACAATTGCCTTGTTTAGGCTTAACTTTGTTAAGAGTTTTTGGATGATAGTTGTCTGCCCTTTTTATTTATGAACGCACTATTATCCATATTGTTATTGCCAAATTTAATTCCAAGTGTGACTTGTTCATGTTTAGGACTTCATTTTGGAATGTATATTTTCCTCATCCTTAGACTTATTCTTGGAACTTTCTTTGGTTATTCTTTTTATCCATAGCTTGGATTATTTGGTAGGTTGGACTTGTTGCCCATAAAAAGTGGTGCATGCATGCTTTTCTTTGTCCTTAATTTTTTGGACGAGTGTACTGGGAGGTTTGTTCCTTCGCTTTACACTTATCATTATTGCCTTAGGTTTTATGGCAATTTACCTTTTCCTCGTTTAAGGATGGCTCATGATGATATATCTCCGCGTCCAGAGATTTTATACTTCTTTAATTTGTCATGGACGTTAATTTCACAACACTTAATTTAGAAAAATCAAGCAAATTTATATACAATAACTGTACATAACATCGTCCACAAACATCAGAGAACTTAGTACATAGCAGTTCAAAGACATCGTCTATGCTAGTACTTAGTCCTTTTTAGGGAATTCAAATTACTTTATATACAAGGACTTTGTTCATGACATCGTCCATAGCACATGCCAGTAGCTAGTACATTTTAGGGAATTCAAATGCTAGAAAACATAAAATACTATTGAAAAACATAAGTGCTAAAAGATAATAGATAAACTACTAGAAATCAATGACAATCTTTATGCTCATTTGTGTTGACCTTCTCGACGAGTCTTCTTTACTGGTAGTACTTCCTTAAGTGCTCCACATTCCATGGGTGCTCCAGCTTTCATCCATCTAAGGCTTCCAAGTAGTATGAACCTCGTCTTTTGGAATTGATGACTCTGTATGGTCCTTCCCAATTAGGCCCTAACTTTCCATGAGAAGGATCCTTTGTAGCCAAGTTTAGCTTCTTCAAGACGAGATATTCGATGTTGAACTGTCTTGGCTTCACCAGTGCATCATGATGCTTGGACATTAAGTTTTTGTAACGAGCCAGTCTTCGTTTTGCATCCATCCTTACCTCGTCCATAAGGTCAAGGCTTAGACAAAACTACTTTTCATTCTTTTCGTTGTTGTAGTGAGCCACCCTGTAGCTAGTTAAACCAACCTTCACAGGTATGACCGCGTCACTTCCATATGCCAACTTAAAAGGAGTCTCTCCAGTTGGAGTCCTTATCGTCGTCCTGTATGCCCAAAGGACGCTAGGTAGTTCATCCGACCATATCCCTTTCACCCCCTCAAGCCTGGTCTTGATGATTTTCAACAAGGATCGGTTTGCATCTTCAATTTGTCCATTGATTTGTGGGTGGGAGGGTGAGGAATAATGATTTATGATCCCTAATTACTTGCAAAAGCCTCTGAAGGGCGCATTATCAAATTGGCGTCCGTTGTCTGAGATGAGTACTCTAGGAATTCTGAAGCGACATATTATGTTCTTCCAGACAAAGTTTCTAACATTTTGCTCAGTGATTATTGCCACGGGCTCCGCTTCCACCCATTTTGTAAAGTAATCAATCCCTACTATTAAAAACTTCATTTGTCTTGTCCCCATGGGAAAGGGACCAAGAATGTTAAGTCCCCACTTGGCAAAAGGCCAAGGGGCCACCATTGGAGTAAGATACTTTGATGGTTGCCTAGGTATGTTGTTGTACCTTTAACACTTATCACATGCTTTAACATAAGCTTTAGCATCTGCTTGCATAGACGACCAATAATACCCTGCACAAACCATCTTGTAGACAAGGGATCTGGCCCTTGAATGGTTTCCACAAGCCCCTTCATAGACATCTCTCAGGACATAAAGAGACTTGCCTAGATTCAAAAACCTTAGGTAGGATTGAGAAAAACCTCTCTTGTATAGTACCTCGTCCATAAGGACAAACTTCGTTGCTCTTACCCTTAGCTTTCTTACTTCGTCCTTATCCTCTAGGAGGAGTCCGTCTTTAAGATAAGAGACAATTGGAGTGGTCCAGTTGAATACTTTGTCTATCTAATGTACTTCTGGAATGTCAATTCTTGGGATGTACTGAATTTTGATTTGATCACTCATCACTTCATTTGCAGATGCCGTCCTGGCTAGAACATTAGCTTCCATATTATCCTCCCTTGGTATCTGTTGAAATTGAGCTGTTGTGAAGCCTTTAATGCACTACTTGACTTTGCCCAAGTACTTCTTCATCTGTTCCTCCTTAACTTCACATGTTCCATTTATTTGGCTCATTATTAACTATGAATCTCCCTGGACGAGGATAGAGTTTGCTCTAAGTGATCTAGCTAACTCCAAGCCCTGTAACAGAACTTCATATTCAGCTTCATTATTGGTTGTCTAGAACTGTAAACGAACTGCATACTCCAGATGATCCCTTTCAGGTGAGTGTAAAACTATTCCAATTCCTCCTGCATACTGTGTGGACGAGCCATCCACACAGAAGACCCACTGCTTTGCCCCCTAATCTTCATCTTGCTTACTACTAGTAGGAGTGAATTCAACAATAAAATCTGCTAGGACTTGAGCTTTTATCACCTCCTTTGGTTTGTATCGCACATCAAACTCACTAAGTTCTACTACCCACTGGATTAGTCGTCCAGCGGCCTCCAGCATATTCATGGCCTTTCTTAACAGGTGGTCTATCAAGATGTTGATTACATGAGCTTGAAAATAAGGTCTGAGCTTCCTTGCTGCTGTCACCAATGAAAATGCAAGCTTTTCCATGGGTGGATATCGTTCTTCTACTCCCCTTAAAGTTTTGCTGGTGTAGTAGATAGGTTTCTGTAACTTCCCCTCCTCTCTAATCAAGGCAGAACTTACAGCATGAGGGGATACTACTAAGTGGAGATACAATTCTTCTCCAGGTTTAGACGGGCTTAACAACGGAGTTAAAGCAAGATAAGTCTTCAAGTCTTCAAACGCTTGTTGGCACTCATCCATCCATTCAAACGCTTTTCTCAACACTCTGAAAAATGGTAAACACTTGTCAGTAGCTTTTGAAACAAACCTGTTAAGGGCAACTACTCGTCTAGTGAGGCTCTGGACGTCTTTGACATTCTTTGGGGGCTCCATGTTCAGAATCGTTTGGATCTTATCAAGGTTTTCTTCAATTCTTCTCTAGGAAACCATGAAACCAAGAAATTTTCCTAATGCAACTCCGAAGGCACATTTGCTTGGATTCAACTTCATCTTGTATCGCCTAAGTGTATCAAAGATTTCTTAAAGATATGTTTGTGAGCTTTCGAAACCTTATGTATATTATTTAAGCATATTAATGCCATTACTAATTTCCACGAACATGACGTTTAAAGAAAAGAATGAAAATGCTATTATTATGAAATGTTATGCAAAATAAGAAATTTCAGTATGATGTATAAGTATGAAAGTGTTTTATAACATGTCTAATGAGTGTATAAAAATCCTAATATGAAAATACCATCATTTGATAATTGTTTGTGAATTTACAAGAAAACGTTGCAAAGATGTCACTGTGACAGATTCTGTGTTCATGCATGGTAAATTATGTATTAAATTATATACAGTGAATTTGGATGCTAGGGATATTTCCTATGAAATCTAAGACACATGTGGTTGTTATGGAAGTGGTCTCACAACATTTGAATCAATATAAAAATAATGGTTTAATTTCTAAGTTACATGAAACTCTGTCAGGACAGATTTGAGCATGTTGTCTTGTATGATTTTTAATAAATCATGATTTTATGTTTTGACTCCGAAAATTTTATGGTATATACTGGACATACAGGGGAGTGGTTTTGTAAATTTTCATGACATTTTGATATTTGGTTTAGGTGTTATCAGTTCCCCAGGTCTAAGCTCCTTAGACTGTAGAATTTCGGTTCCTCTGCTTTCAGGTAATGGATAAGTTATATGGGTATTTGGTAAGTCATGAGGTTATTTTAAAGTATATTATGCATTAAAAGGTTTTTGATTAGAGATATGACATATAATCATTATTCTGACAAAGATATGTTTGTGAGTTTTAGAAACCTTATGTATATTATTTAAGCATATTAATGCCATTACTAATTTCCACGAACATGACGTTTAAAGAAAAGAATGAAAATGCTATTATTATGAAATGTTATGCAAAATAAGAAATTTCAGTATGATGTATAAGTATGAAAGTGTTTTATAACATGTCTAATGAGTGTATAAAAATCCTAATATGAAAATACCATCATTTGATAATTGTTTGTGAATTTACAAGAAAACGTTGCAAAGCTGTCACTGTGACAGATTCTGTGTTCATGCATGGTAAATTATGTATTAAATTGTATACAGTGAATTTGGATGCTAGGGATATTTTCTATGAAATCTAAGACACATGTGGTTGTTATGGAAGTGGTCTCACAACATTTGAATCAATATAAAAATAATGGTTTAATTTCTAAGTTACATAAAACTCTGTCAGGACAGATTTGAGCATGTTGTCTTGTATGATTTTTAATAAATCATGGTTTTATGTTTTGACTCTGAAAATTTTATGGTATATACTGGACATACAGGGGAGTGGTTTTGTAAATTTTCATGACATTTTGATATTTGGTTTAGGTGTTATCAGTTCCCCAGGTCTAAGCTCCTTAGATTGTAGGCTTTCGGTTCCTCTGCTTTCAGGTAATGGATAAGTTATATAGGTATTTGGTAAGTCATGAGGTTATTTTAAAGTATATTATGCATTAAAAGGTTTTTGATTAGAGATATGACATATAATCATTATTCTGACAAAGATATGTTTGTGAGCTTTCGAAACCTTATGTATATTATTTAAGCATATTAATGCCATTACTAATTTCCACGAACATGACGTTTAAAGAAAAGAATGAAAATGCTATTATTATGAAATGTTATGCAAAATAAGAAATTTCAGTATGATGTATAAGTATGAAAGTGTTTTATAACATGTCTAATGAGTGTATAAAAATCCTAATATGAAAATACCATCATTTGATAATTGTTTGTGAATTTACAAGAAAACGTTGCAAAGCTGTCACTATGACAGATTCTGTGTTCATGCATGGTAAATTATGTATTAAATTGTATACAGTGAATTTGGATGCTAGGGATATTTCCTATGAAATCTAAGACACATGTGGTTGTTATGGAAGTGGTCTCACAACATTTGAATCAATATAAAAATAATGGTTTAATTTCTAAGTTACATGAAACTCTGTCAGGACAGATTTGAGCATGTTGTCTTGTATGATTTTTAATAAATCATGGTTTTATGTTTTGACTCCGAAAATTTTATGGTATATACTGGACATACAGGGGAGTGGTTTTGTAAATTTTCATGACATTTTGATATTTGGTTTAGGTGTTATCAGTTCCCCAGGTCTATACTCCTTAGACTGTAGGCTTTCGGTTCCTCTGCTTTCAGGTAATGGATAAGTTATATGGGTATTTGGTAAGTCACGAGGTTATTTTAAAGTATATTATGCATTAAAAGGTTTTTGATTAGAGATATGATATATAATCATTATTCTGACAAAGATATGTTTGTGAGCTTTCGAAACCTTATGTATATTATTTAAGCATATTAATGCCATTACTAATTTCCACGAACACGACGTTTAAAGAAAAGAATGAAAATGCTATTATTATGAAATGTTATGCAAAATAAGAAATTTCAGTATGATGTATAAGTATGAAAGTGTTTTATAACATGTCTAATGAGTGTATAAAAATCCTAATATGAAAATACCATCATTTGATAATTGTTTGTGAATTTACAAGAAAAAGTTGCAAAGCTATCACTGTGACAGATTCTGTGTTCATGCATGGTAAATTATGTATTAAATTGTATACAGTGAATTTGGATGCTAGGGATATTTCCTATGAAATCTAAGACACATGTGGTTGTTATGGAAGTGGTCTCACAACATTTGAATCAATATAAAAATAATGGTTTAATTTCTAAGTTACATGAAACTCTGTCAGGACAGATTTGAGCATGTTGTCTTGTATGATTTTTAATAAATCATGATTTTATGTTTTGACTCCGAAAATTTTATGGTATATACTGGACATACAGGGGAGTGGTTTTGTAAATTTTCATGACATTTTGATATTTGATTTAGGTGTTATCAGTTCCCCAGGTCTAAGCTCCTTAGACTGTAGGCTTTCGGTTCCTCTGCTTTCAAGTAATGGATAAGTTATATAGGTATTTGGTAAGTCATAAGGTTATTTTAAAGTATATTATGCATTAAAAGGTTTTTGATTAGAGATATGACATATAATCATTATTCTGACAAAGATATGTTTGTGAGCTTTCGAAACCTTATGTATATTATTTAAGCATATTAATGCCATTACTAATTTCCACGAACATGACGTTTAAAGAAAAGAATGAAAATGCTATTATTATGAAATGTTATGCAAAATAAGAAATTTCAGTATGATGTATAAGTATGAAAGGTTTTCGGGTTATGTCCTCTGGTGATCTGAACTCTGTCAATAGGGGTTAATTACTGACTTTCTATGGAAAATGTTATATGATTGGCCATTAAGTGGGACTGGCTTTGCTGTACCTAGCCTTGTTCGGTTTTGGCCAACTTGTGGAGGAAGTCAACCTACCCCCATGGTTGAAAGATATGTATTATGATGTGATCCCGGGAATACCTGACATTGTGGGGAATGCTGGATGCCTAGCACCGTGGTGCTAGAAGCCTCCCAAATAAGTACAGACTTATCAGATATGGGCTAACCAATAATATTTATGAACAGCTATGTTATGTTATTAATCATGAGAGAATTATTTTGTTTAAATGCATTGTGAAAAGTTATATCATTTAAGTAAAGAAACAAGGATTGAAAAGAAAGAGGAAAGCTTTTGTAAAAGTTTTGTAAAAATTAAATTGGTTTTGGTTAATATTAGGTTTAGGCTTGATATTAGCATGTCAGCCATGGTCACAAATCCGGGTATCAGGTTTGGGGCGTGACACAGTGCCTCTGGATTGGTCTCCTTTAGCATTATTATCAGACCCTTCGTTCTCTACATTTTGACCTCGTTCTCCACCATGTTGCTGATAACGTTGTCTATTAACTTCTCTAGTTAACTCCTGGTTCTGTTGTGTCAATTCTGCCATTGCTACTGCCATGGACTGTAACTGTTGCTAGATGGTCATAGGGGGTGGTGGCGCACGATTTGGGTGACTGAGGCATTTCCACTCTCCCGGTGTCTTGGATGGTGGCCATTGACCTAGTCCGAACCATGTAGCCTTTTTGTCATGGAAAAGGCAAAGAAGTTAACACTTAGAATCCTTTTTTTTTCTCTCCCCACAGACGATGGCAACTGATGATACACAAAAATCAGTAGACTGGAATGCTTCAAGCTATGGTGATGGCTATAAATCTTGAAAAGAAAGAAAGAACTATCAAAGGTGAACGGTGTGACCTGGCCAAGGACCCTCCGACGGTTAAGTCAGTTTTCTCTCTAGGACACAAGGATGGAAAATAGTGAATAATTAGAACTTACCTTGGGTGAATGGGATTTGTTCCTTTTATAGAGAGCTAGTCGTGGGTCTACTTATTTGGATCCACTATCATCATGGATGATAAGGGCAATTAGCAGAGAAAATAGGGTATATGGAACGAAGTTTAAGGAGTCTCTTCCACATAGTGAGAGCAATGTGTTGTGGTGTAATTATGTGGAATTCTTAGAAAATTCTTCGTAGGATTTATCCAAGTATAGTTCAATCTTCTATGCATATATATATATATATATACTCGTCCATACATCTAGTTGTCTATGAAGGAACTCTGGATTGGATCACTTCATTGTTAAAGGGCGAGTGCTGTAGATTATTTTCTTTGGACGTGGTCTGGCCATGGATGACATCCAAGGACGGGTTATCCTTAGTTGATCCCTATCAAGTTGTATTATTGCATTTTATGTTTGATGTATTTTTCTTGGGCTTTAATGTAATTTGGGGAAGATGTACTTGAGTCTCTCCCTCAATCTTGGAAAGTTGCATCAACTAGAGATCTCGCAACCTAGAGGTGACTAGAAGGCGACTTAGGTGGCCCGCAAGCTCCACGTGGCAGGTGGTCTGGATGAGGGTCCATACGTGTACCTTGGGACCACTACGTGACCTTTGGTCGTGAACTGCATAATCTTTTTACTCTGTATTCCAGACTACATCCAATGTATATTTGCCAGTACACACACAGTTATGAGGCATGGTAAAGACTTCAAATAAAGGTGATACAAACCCTAGAAAATAAATAAGAGAAATCCAAGAGAAGCCTATCATTGTGTATGAAGAGAGAGCTACCTTTCTCAGCCTTTTGGCTAAGATCAAGTGTATGAGAGAGAGAGAGAGAGAGCCTTTTATTTTGAGAAAAACCAATCCAACCTCTCTTTTTCTTCTCCTTCATTGTATTGATTGAGATATTGTAAACACCTTCCTTACCCGTAAACACAAACCTTGTGAGTGAGAGAAAGACTATGGAAACTTGAGTAGCCACATTCAAATCCAATCTTTATTGGTGGCGTTTCCATTGGTGCTTCAATGGAAGGTCTCCGGTAAGCTAGGAAGAGAAGGGACTCAGAGCAATCAGTTGCTAACTGGAGCTTGGATGGCTCAAGTACATGTAGGCGTTTGGACTTAAAGGGTTCTTAGTATCCTAATGTACTGTAACTATCTTGCCAAGTGGAGATTTCCGACGGGTGGTCGGGGGGAGAGGATTTTACACTAGGGAGTTGGGTTTTCCTTTTCCTAAACACGTCTTGGTGTTTAGTGTGATTTGCTTGCTTTCCCTTTATTTCCTTTGCTTTACTATATTGTCATGTCTTGTGTAGTGTAGTTAGTTTGTGTGAAAATTGGTTAAGTCATTTACACTTTAACTATATTGATTAGTTGAGTGTTAAAATTTACTTAGCTGTAAAAGTTTTCTTTGGGTTTCTAGATACTTGCTAGGATTAATATAGCATATTTCAAAAACATAACCATAAAGCATGATATTTACAAGCCTCTAGAGTTGACCCCCCCCCCCCCCTTCTCTCTCTCTCTCTCTCTTTAATGGAGCCATATCATTGTCATGGTCGTCACTAAAGAAAGCCAATCCTGACTTTTTTTGGGATGCAATTAGTTTCATCTATCTTCTTTTTGCTATTGTTCATCATACCCCAAACACTTGCAATATGTTCTATTGGGGTGAAGAGTGGGTGGATGAAAAAGAGAGAGGAAAAGTGGTGATAAAACTTGTATTTTCCACTATTTGATACACAAGAAAATATGTAGAAGAAAATGCGTAGTCCCAAGTGTTTCCCACCCTAATCATCAAGGATTTGGCTTACTTCTAATACTTTTTTAACTTGAATATCCTTTTGTTTTAATGAGAAATTGCCACATTACCCATTAACTAAATAAAAGGTTGAGATTAAAACCAACTACTATTTGTCATTGTATATTTAAAACAAAATAAGATATCTAATTGAAAAAGTACTGAAAGTGAGCCAAACCTATTATCAAAAACCAATGTCCCCAAAATAAAGAGGAAATTAGGAGGAAATGGAGGCTTAAAAGAGATGTCACAAATGCCCTCTATTATTTCGTTCAAGTTTTTAACTTTTATTTAATAATAACTTGTATTTTTTCTTGTGTAATGATTGAAAAAAAAATACTTCTTTTTATATTATAACAGTAAATTCACAAAAACTATCTTTGTCCAATCTCTCATTTTCTTTCTTAACCAAACTAAGAAAATTTATATTGTTTAAAAGGAAATAATATAATTTAATAGAAGTGGATGATATTACGAACCATAATCTAATAATTTTTAGAAGAATACTTTGTGCAATAGAAAAAGAACACTTTTTAAAAAATATATTGTAAAAGGTTAGAAATATATATTATAAATAAAAAATTATACGAGTAGATCAACCAATGCTTGCAAGACAAAAAAAAAAAAAATAATAATAATAATAATAATAATAATTAATTAGATTGGAGGACTTAAAGAGCTTACAACTTTTTATGTTAAGTGCAAATTGAAAAAAAAAAATTTAAAAGTTATACAGGGATTTACTAATGTGTGCCTCTAGAGTATACATTAGTAAACCATTTTAGGAATTTTTTTTAAGAAAAAACAAAAAAAATAATTAATTGTTTTGACAATTTTTTCAATTTCTCATAAAAATTTTCCTAAAATGAATGGTTAAAAGCATACATTAATCGAATCCCTTTCATATAGTACTACTACACGCAGAGTATATATATATATATATATATATATATATGAAATGAGAGAAAGGAATTGAGATTTCTATTTGCTCGCAATGGAACACGAGCGCCATCTGCGGCCGCCCTACTCTCTCAAAGGCATCTGATTGAAAATTACTTTAACTACAGTGGGAGCCGGATTAAAATTAGGGATATAATATATGGGAAATATTAATGGACTTAAACTATTTTTGTTAACCAACATTTAAGAATGTTTTGATATCATTTTTATAAATAAAAAATAAAAATTCTCAAAAAAAAAAATAGTTATTTTTTCATTAAAAAACTCTAAACGCCAATGTTACACTTAAAAGTTATTTTTTTTAATAATTTTTTTAAGAAGATTTTTAATAACACAAAGTATATATAAAATGACATAACTTGTCCACATGATGAGTTATGAGTGGTAGAATTGTGTCTTCATATAAACTCATCATCACATCTCTACCGCTCACAACTCACCACGTAAATAAGTCATGACATAAATTATCCTATTTCGTGTGTATTTAGCATTTTTTTTTTCCCTCCTAAAACTATGGGAGACTGAGAGGTTGGTAAATCTGAGTAAACAAATTCTGTGCTGTGTCTCAGAATCCAGACTGGAACATGGGGGATAAGGGATAATCTTATTCTTATGTTACAGAGGACAACGTGAAGAATGAAGAGAGAGAAAGATAGCGGATCCAGCCTATTTATAGTTCAGCACAGACAAATTAGTTAAAAAAAAACAGATAAATTACTTGATTTTCATTTTTCACTAGGAAACGTAGAAGGAAAAAAAAGGTTGTCTTTTCCATTCGCTTTTAATAAAGAGTCATGTTAACTGGTGGAAAAATTTTAACAATATTTTTATGAAAGATATAAAAAAATTATCAAAAAATAATTATTATTTTATAGTTAAATGCTTTTAACAATAATTAATAAATTTGCTGACGTTGGGGATTTTGTTGTTTTAATCGCACCTGTATCGGAAGAGCTTTGTATTATTTTAGGTACTGTACTCTTTAGGACTTTTAGCCAACACTTTACCTTTTATGTCTAGTTAATGCAGCATTCCCCTTTAACCAAAAAAAAATTTGTTGACATTTCCCTTTTAACAAAAACGAACGGCCTTACCCTTTTTTCTGATCAACCCATGAGATTGAATTCACAAGGGTCAACAATTCAGATTATTATTTGCTCTTCTGTCTTCCTCAGGTACATCTCATTCCCTCTTTTGAATATTTTTTTTTAAAAAAATTTCTGCAATTTTTTTTATGAATATTTAATGGATACTGATGTTGAAATTTTACATCTTTTTGCCTGATGCTTCTATTATTGGGTTAGGTGAGACTCATGGTTGATCATGATTATGATCATGCAGAATTCATTAGTTTTTGGTTAGAACTTGGGTGTTTTTGAATTGTAATTATGCTTATTGTCAACTGGTTCTGGTTTGAGTTGTCATGGTATTGGTAGAGTAATCAGTAATATAAAATAGTGATAATGAAATATCAACTTGGGTTTAGATGTGAGTTGATAAAGCAATCTTGCTAAGTCGCTTGGAGTATAGCTGAAACAGTACATTGCTAGATGAATGTATTTTGGACAATAATGAGGATATATAGTATTGATACTAAAGAAGGTTGAGATCCTAGGGTAGCAGTAATTTGGTGCAATATTTGGAAACCTGTTGTAGTTTGATCACATGTATAGAGAATCGTTGGCGCTCACTATAAGTTTAGGACTACTAAGTTTGGCTTAGAGATTTCACTATATGCAATGGAAACCAGTTGGTGGGAGGATTGATATTCACACGATTCTATTGAGTGCACCGGATGGACCAGAGGAAGTCCAAAGTGCAACACATCATTGTGAAGAGAGGAGTATTGACATATGATATGACAAAGAAGTCTAAGAATAATGAAGGGATCTCAGTAGCTGATCCTGGGTAGTTGGAATTCAAAGGCTTTGTCAATTCCAATTGATTTTACAAATATAACTGCTTGGTTGTTAAGAATGAGCAGAAAATAAGGCCACTATGTTCTACAAACTTAAGATCGGATTTCTTTTTCAACTAAAACAGAATTTCAACCACAAACCATGCATTATAGTTTGCTCAATTTTCACCATGGCTGAGGCTTGCAAAAACTGTGCTTATTTATTTAGCAGATTTTGGCTCTTCTGACAAAGAAATTTGGGCCACTGCAAGACATACCACTGACTGACATGGCCTCTATTGACCTAAAAAGTAATGTGACTTAATCTTGTTTGCTTGTCTAATTTTATATCCATTGGACCCTTCTTGGTTGAAAGACAAGCCTTGAATTTGTGACAAGTTCACAAACTGTCACCAAGTTTTCTTCCACGTCTGTAGTTAAGCCTTGAGCTTTAGTAGGCTTTATCAATCGCATGTCTGGTCATTTGTAAAGCTGCATAACATCTAGGAGTCCCCATTTTCAGCAATGTGAACAAAGGTATTGGTTGATCTCTGGTGGCCTTTTCTCCCCCGCCCCACCTTTTTTTTCCTTTTTAAATATTCTGTTGAACTAGTAGAATTTGCAGCATTAAGTATGACATACAACTAGTGTTTGAAACCAATTAATCATACATTGGACCTTTTTGGTTGGATTTGCTAGATTTCTTTCACTAAATTAACTGGTCTGTTTGATGATGCAGATGGAGCAAGAGAAAGTACCCATCTTGAGAACTAATTCCCAGCTGGAAATTGAAATTCCAATAGTCTCTGAGGAAATTGATGTACTTCCCATGCCACCGAAGTCATCTTGCAAATCTCTCTGTGCTTTCTCCAAACTAGAAAATGGTACTTTGGAGTCAGAAGCACGATCAAAGTCAGCCATAAAACTGTGGGGACTCATAATTTTCTATGTATTAGTTATGGTAGTAGAGATTGTTGGTGGTTTGAAGGCCAATAGCCTTGCAGTTCTCACAGATGCAGCCCACTTGCTCTCTGATGTTGCTGGGTTCTCCATCTCTCTTTTCACAGTTTGGGCTTCAGGTTGGAGGGCAACATCACACCAGTCTTTTGGATACAGTCGTCTTGAGGTTTTGGGTGCCCTTATATCCGTGCAGCTCATATGGCTGATCTCTGGGATCTTAATCTATGAAGCCATTGATAGAATTCTTCACAAAAAAGCAATGGTGAACGGGCCTCTAATGTTTGCAGTTGCTGCATTTGGATTTATTATTAACTGTCTGATGGTTGTATGGCTTGGTCACAATCATGATCACAATCATAATCACAATCATCATGCGTGTGGACACGGGGATCATGATCATGAAAGAGAGGATGAGGAATGTGCAACAACCGAGGAGAAGACTAATTTGGTGTCAGATTCTCCAGTAAAGACCAAAATGTTGAACATAAATGTCCAAGGGGCTTACTTGCATGTTTTGACTGATCTGATTCAGTCAGTTGGGGTGATGATTGCTGGAGCTATCATATGGGCAAAACCCAATTGGTTAATGGTTGATCTGATGTGCACTCTTGTATTTGCTGTTCTTGCTTTAAGTACTACGCTGTCCATGCTTGGAAAGATTTATGGCATATTGATGGAGAGGACTCCAAGCGAGATCAACATTGATAAGCTGGAAAATGGCCTCAGATGTATCAAAGGAGTTCAGGATATTCATGATCTACATGTTTGGGCAATAACAGTAGGGAAAATTGTGTTATCTTGCCATGTGACAGCTGAATCTGGAGTTTGCTCAAGTGAATTACTTTTCAAGATTAGGGATTTCTGTGAAAAAACATACAGAATACATCACGTGACTATACAAATTGAATAGAATTATAATGATTTCTCATATAAAAATAGAAATTCAAGGTTCTCTCATCTTCTGCCTCACTGGTTACTAATTTCCCAAAGATAATTGTGGAGCATGTAGCTCATTGGATCTGTTTTGATCTAAGTTAGCACGCCTTCCACCTCCATTCTTTTATAATGATAAAGGTTGAGTTACTGCTAATGAAATCATAGACACTTGGCTAGATATATTTCAAGTTTTAGCAAGCTTATTCCACTCTTAATATCTTATCCTTATTTTTGGAGGTAAATTTCAAACAAAGCCCTATCCCATTTCCGCTTACAGGAGTACAGACTATAGAGAAAACCAATGAAAAAAAGAGGGAAAAAAAATTTACAAATTAAGCTTGTTATTGATTGAAAAGAAGAAAAGAAAAGAAACATTGGCCAGACCTTTTGCTTTGGCTTCTATCTGCATAATACTGCTGCCTACAATGAGTTGAGGAGTAATCTCAGCAGCCTTATGGCTCTAGTCATGTTATTACTACCAATTTTATTATAAAAGATTTTATAAACTGATATGATCATAAATGTGATTGATTTTGTATCAACAACATAATAAAGAAACTTTTGAATGTTTTTTTTTATTTTTTATTTTTATTTTTTTATTTTATTTTGTTTTGTGTTAAAATTTAATAACCATTTTATAAGTCTTATTATGTACTAAAATTTGTAGTACATGGCCAAAGATATTTGTAGAGGTGGTGGTAGGGGTGTTCACCAAACTGCATAAACTGCACAAGCCGCAAAAACCGCACCAAAACCGCCCGCAAAATAGCATAACTGCACCGCACCGCATGGTGCAGTGCGGTTTGCGATTTTATAATAAGAAAACCACACCGCACCGCACCCTCTCTATATATTAATATATTTAATTATTTTTAATATTAAATATATTATTAATAGTTTAATAACCCTAGTTTTCAAAAAAAAAAAATTTTTGATAACCTTAGCAAGTGTTGATTAAGAAAGCCAGCCCAAAATAAAGAAAAACTAGCTCAATAGTTTAAAACTTGGACCAAAATAAAGGGAAAAATTAGTTTTGGGTTGGGTAGAAAAAGCCCAAAATTTGAAATATATACCAATTTCAAATCATTCAAACCGCATCTTATACACCGCACTGCATATGTGACCGCAAAAATGAGATGCAATGTGGTTATGATTTTGGCTAAACTTTAAACCAAACCGCACCGCACCGCACCGCACCACACCGCACATGTGACAACAAAAATAAGGTGCGTTGCAGTTATGGTTTTAGATAAACCGCAACGCAAAGTACGGTGCTAAAAATGACCCGCACCACACCGTGAACACCCCCAGGGGGTGGTACACGGCCAAAACAATTTGTAGTAGTAAATCCGCATTAATTGCAAGGTATTTGGTCCCAAGTGTGCAATGCTACCACCAGCAGACTTCAAAAGTGGGCAAGCAACAGGAAGGTCAAAATGGAAATACAAAAGCAATGGAATAGATAGGTATTTAAAAAAAAAAATGGAACTTTAGTTGGTTTTATTAAATAAATAATCTGAGAAGGTACATCTGAGAGAAGTTGTGGTTGGATAAAAGATGGAACTCCTTCCATCCACACCGCTAACTCAAACAAATTGAGCATGCCTTGCAAGACAGTGCTACTTTAGACAACAAATATCTCCCATTTCACAAAACAATTCGACAAAAACTTTTAGCTTCCGCTATGATATTGCCAATCCATGAGAAGTCCCTATCATTGCATTGAATGGCTTTGAGTGTTTCTATTACAAGTTAGAAATTAGGAAGAATTACCTAACAAGCAAACTCCAAAGGAAAGGCTAAACTTGCAAGGCCTCTTCTACCACACCAGTATATCTCCCAGTCAAGATGCCAATTGCCAAGAACCACCCAACACCCCAAATTTCAATTTTTAAAAGCAAATATATAAGAATGGAGCAAAAGAAAGCAAACCCTCCAAAAGTACTACATTCTGTTTGTTTTCTTAGTTCACAATCTCCCTTATCGGTTATCACAACTCAATGAAGTAAAAAAGTAATCTACAAGTCTCTCTCTCATTAAAAAAGAAAAAAAAAAGTAAAAAGTCAAAAGGGTAATTTTATAATTTTAAAAAAAAAAATTTGGTTTGTCTGCTTGCAAATCTTTCACCACGCTCAAATGTATCCTCAAGTAGAACAGCAAGCTCTCTTGTTTGCATTCCCTGATGCATCAGAAACATTGATAGTGGTCCCTTGACCAGGAAGAGTGGTACCGGCAGTCGCTTCCTGAGCTGCTAATGCTTTTTTGCTTATGATTTGGTAGATCTCCGTCAAAATGGTCTGGAATGCCTTTTCAATGTTTGTTGCTTCTAAAGCTGATGTCTCAAGAAATGAGAGACCTTCCCTCTCAGCCAAGGCCTGACCATCTTGCTCTGAAACAGCTCTAAGATGGTTCAAGTCAGACTTATTCCCCACCATCATGATGACAATGTTAGAATCTGCATGATCCCTCAACTCACGGAGCCACCTTTGGACATTGTCAAAAGTCTGCCTCTTAGTTATGTCATAGACAAGCAGTGCCCCAACAGCTCCTCTATAATAAGCACTGGTGATTGCGCGGTATCGCTCCTGACCTGCAGTATCCCATATCTGTGCCTTAACTGTTTTTCCTTCCACCTGTTAAGTCAAAAACCAACAGTTCACAAAACTGCTACATGCCATAACAATGAAAATGAACACTCAAAAACATAGAATCATCAACCAAAGTTACCCAATATACAAGAAAGAACAAATCCAAACAGGTAGATTTGAAGCCTATGAAATTTCTCCAGTACAAGACACACCATCAACAATACATAAAGCAAGGTCTAATGTATATCTAGATTAACAAAGATTCCTACTGAGAGGAGTTTGGTAAATGCACCGTTCAAAATAAAGCAGAAACCTTGTCTTCAATTATTCAAGTTGCGAATGAAGTTTTGTTAAGCTCCATTTGCTCAGAAAATGATAGATGGCTATTTCTATAGTCATCACTTTAAGCAAATTGATCATCTCATTGATAACTTGACCATCGAAATAACCTCTCACAGAAGATGTCCGATCCCCATCAATCCACCGCTTGATTGGCCAATACATGAAGCATTCGATCATTTAAACTATTGGCCAATACATCTAAGCAACCAATACTTATTCACCAATTTAAACTATCATGTATAGCAACTTATAGCTTAAAGTATTCATTTTTCACAAAGAAAAATCACTTAATTACAATAACCAGCATGAACAGAAAAAATTTTCATTTTTGAAGTCTTTTTCTTTTTTCAAAAAGTTAAAAAGATAAAAGAGAAATGACGGGGAAAGATTTTTGTACATATCACATGCACGCACACAGATTACATACTGTTTGATGCTTGGTAGTGAAACTAAGTAAAAAAACTAAAACACAAATATGTGTCTATATATACTAGTGTTTATCATTTGGTAGCTTCTATAAAAACTTCGAAGCAATGCTATCGAACTTACGCGATCCAACACAGAATCTCACATTGACTGACAAAGCATAGTGCTATGTATCATTCAAGATGCAACTTTTTTCCAGCCTAAAAAATCAAACAGGAAAAAAGAATAAAATAGTTACAGTTCACAATTACCAAACACCTCTGAATTCTTGCCTAAAATTACGCGAATCCAAAGAATCCTATACCTCATATTCCTAAAAACAAGAATTACGAATCCAAAAATATAAAATCCAAGCTCAGAGGCTTCATAAAAAAAAAAAACAAAAAAATCATTAATCCAATTTCCGAATCAGAGGCGTAGATCAAGCCGAAAATGAAAAGGAAAAGAGAGATATTGCTTGCCTGGAGAGTTCTGGTGGCGAATTCGACGCCGATGGTGGACTTGGATTCTAAGCAAAACTCGTTGCGCGTGAACCTGGAGAGAATGTTGGATTTTCCGACACCAGAGTCACCGATCAACACGATCTTGAACAGGTAGTCGTACTCGTGGTCCACTCTATGCGCCATAACGCTCTGTCTCTGTCTCTGTCTCTCTCCTCCACCGATCTCTCTGACCTAAAAATAAAAATAAAAAATCCAATTTCAGATCCACACATAAACAAACAAATAGATTGAAACACAGAGATCTGAGGAGAAGACTTACCTGAAGAAACAGAAAGATAGATCGAGAAGAGATTGGAGATCCCAAAGTGAATTTTTGGAAATGAGAGTTTGTTTTTGTTTTTCTTGTTTTCAAAAAATTAAAAAAATAAAAATAAATAAATAGTAAGTGCAGGAATTATAGGGAAAAAAGTGGGAAATGTGGGATGGAGTGGACAATGATAGAAACGGCGAAAGAGAAATCCCAATACGAGAACTTTTGAAACGGCAACTTTATAGATTTTTTTAATTTTATTTTAATTTTTAAATTTAAATTTAAGACAGGTAGGGAGAGAAAAACGGCGCCGTTTAGGGCTGGAGAAAGTAACGGGGGCGAATGTTGCGAATATATTAATTATGTGAGATGGCAAGTGACAGTGAGGCAAGCTGCCTAGCTGGCAGTGGCAGATAGGCGTAGTATATATATATAATTTTTTCAACGATTCCTTCCGTTCTTCTTATTCTGCATTTGTTTATGCTATTAAAAAGCTGGATCTTCCACTAAAATTCAAAAATCTACCGACATTTCAAAAGATTCTTCCATTTCCTGCCCACTATCACTTTTTGGTGCTATTCTTCCAACCAAATATGAAAAACCTTTTTTAGTGGTAATTTTTTTTTTGGATGTTCTAAAATATCTTTATATTTGATTCCAAATATATATTAAAATTTTTTATATTAATTATAAAAATTTAAATAATCTAACCAAATAAAAAAAATAATATATTTTAAACACCTAAATTATAGGTCACCCTTAGCATAAATTATACATTTTCACCCTAATCTTTCACATTGATTTATATTTAACCCCTTAACTATCAAAACAACCCTCTAAACTTATATGTTAATTGGGTAAGTTGGTAGAGTTGCGCAAAGCAAGATTGGATTGGGTAAGTGTGTAGCATGTTGGTTCAATGTGGGGCATATTTTCCAAATAAAATAATTTTTTGAAATATTTAGGAAAAAAGTACCAGGTCAAACTTATTTAGTTATGTAGCATGTTTTTTGGAACTCGAGTTTGTCAAACTCGAGTTCCAAGTGAAAATCGAGTTTCCTAAACTTGAGTTCCAAGCATTATGGCAATCTGATCAAACATAAATAAATTTGATCATGTGCTTTTTAGCAATTTTTTTCCAAAAATTATACTATTTAGCAAATTTTTCCATTCAGTGTGAGTTGCTTAGGTCATGACTTGCGTAGCCAAGAGTGGTTAGGTGGTACGTAAATGATAATGATGTTGTATAGATTATGTGACCAAGGGCAGAGGTATGGGTGGCTAGGGGCCAAAGCCCTCTTTATGCCTCTCCCCCTCCATTTTAATGTTTAAAATTTAAAATTTTGAGTGAGTTTTAGGTCAAAAATTATTGTATAAATAACAGCCTGCTTTAGGAAACGACCTCCCTTCATTTAAAAAAATATATATAAATGCTCTTTAATTTATTATTGTCTCAATTATTTTCCTTTTGATATTGAAATTTTTTGTCATATATAAATCGTTAATTTTAGGAACATTTAAAGCATGATTTTATAAAAATATTGAGGTGAATCTTTTTAGTAAAAGATTTTTGTTGTTTTCTAAAAATAAAGTCATACACATTTATACTAAGAGAGTTAAAGATACCATCGGGAAGGTAATTTTGCTCCACTTTGCATGGGTTTCCCTTGCCCCAAATAGGTGGTGGGGTAGTGATGGGCAACGGGGTAGGGCAAAGACAAGGACGGAGCTAGGATCCTGAGTTTGGGGGGGCTGTAGTATAAAAAGAAAATTATTATGAAATTTCAAGAAATTTTTTTTTTTTTTAAAAGTTATGAAATTTCAATTAGTATTAACAAACTGTCAACAAAGACAAAAACACAATTATTAACCATACCATTTATCTATTTTGCATCATTTGTTGCTAAAACAAATTCAATTTATATAAACATATAATAATAATAATAATAATCACCCACTAACATAATTGGGTCCCACCTCATGTATTTATTGCTATACTTAAATAGTTGCAGGAACGTAGGTGAAATTTTTTATCCAAACTGTAATTTTGGACCCATTTGATCCATTAGTTTTTTATTTTTATTGTAGAGATAATATCTTTCAATGTACTGACTCACTGCACAACATGAGTCATTATTGAAACAGATAAAGAGAGAAAGATAGAGGCACTAAGCTCTCTGCCCCTCTTTTCTCTATTTTAGATAGTATAAGGGAATTCAGAAAGTGAAAAGATAGAGATCCCCTGCTCAAGTGAGAGAGAGATAGAAATACCAGATTTAGAGGCTGAAGTGCAACTTTGTCATATGTGTTGTACTAGAAGTGTGCTTAATCTGCTGCCAAGTTGTGCTGCAGTTCAGCGTCTCTCTCATTTAGGATTTTTTTTTTTCCTTCTTTTTGGGAATTTGATGGAAGGATCAAAAATTTAAATTCACATAATAGTTTTGTTTTAGAAATTTTTAAGGGCTGGGATTTTTTTTATTTTGATAAAATTGGTAGATTAGGCTAAATTTTGTAACTTCCTTGTTGTTGATTTTGTTAGGGGGCTTATTTTCTTGGGTTTTCTTGGGCTTATATACTAATAATTTTTTTCCCAAATTTTAGGGGGGGCCACTACCCCCCAAAGCCAAAGAATGGCTCCGTCCTTGGGCAAAGATGAGTTTAGATATTTTAGCCCCGCTGACCCCATCCTTGCCCCGACTAGCATCGATAAGTGATATAATTGTAAATCTTTCATACCCTAAATCACTAATATTTAAACAAATAAATAAATACTAGTTTGTTTTATTGTGATATTGTCTTGTTAAACACTTGTATAATATTATTCAGTTCTCACTAAATATTAGTTTGATTTGATTGGATAAATTTAGTTGTAATTTCAAATATATTTATATTAATGAAATAGGTTTTATTAAAAAAATTGTAAAAGTTGTAGGGCAAATTAACACAAAATATAATTTTCCAGGGCGGGGCCTACTAGCCCTCAAGGAGCAAGGATGGGGTAAGGAAGTTTTCCTAGTCATACGGGGTTGGGCGAGGATAGGGTAAGATAAAACCATGCAGGGCAAGGGTGAAGATCTCATCCTTCAGCCATGCCCTTCCTCATTACCATCCTTAGCTATCAAAATATAATATTATAATGACACATTTGGCTTAGCCCCTTCGAGAAAATTTCTGGCTCCACCACGGTATGTAGCCAAATTTGAGAGGTGGCATTATCATAAGTCATGACAACTTATTCGATTAGCATGATGGGTTGCTTTTACATGAAAGACACTCAACATGAAGTTGGAATGACCATTTCATGCAATTTGGTTGAATAGTAGAATATAAATACAATGTGTCTATCAATTTACTAAACATTATCTTTACATAGAGCATTAAGAAAAAAAGGAAAAAAAAAGGGTTTTAACATGCTTTGTTTTATATTTTTGAGATATTGGAGTGAATTAAATAAAAAATTGGAAGGATCTAAACACCAAGAAGAGTAAGAAAGAAAAAAGATTTAAACTCAAGAATCGACTGAATCTGTGGGTGTGGGTTTGTATTTGAAAGCTTCTTGTCAACTTCTCTGTGTTTCGAAGCTGAAGCTCCTTGTCGGCCACTAGGGTGGCAAAATCAACCCAAACCCATTTAAATGAAACTCAAATCCACCCACTTAAATGAAAGCCAAACCCATCCAATTATAAATTGGGTTAAATGAGTATTAATCTAATTAAACCCAATTAATATTAATGTTTATTGGGTTTTAACTAGGTATCCAATTATACCCAATTATGATCCAAGTATCATTTTTACAAATCACCCAACTCAAAAATACCCCAAAACCACTAAAAATTTCTAAAATACCCCCTAAACCTAAAAAATGACCAAAATACCCCCTAAACCTAAAAATGACCAAAATAACCCCTTAAACCTAAAAATTACCAAAATACCCCGAAACTTAAAAAATGACCGAGATGCCCCCTAAACCTAAAAATTACCAAATACCCCCCAAAACTTAAAAATTGACCAAAATACCCCTAAACCAAAAGAATGACCAAAATACTGTTGGAAAAAATACATGTTTGTATCGCATACAAAACATATGCAACGGAAAATTAACGGATTTACTTCATTCGTAATTGATAACATATATTATATAAGTTTCAGAATTTACAAACAAGAAAGTGTACCTTGGTGCGATGAAATTCAAAACAACAGATTAGAAGTACTTGGGAACACTTTTAATCTTCACTCCAATTCCATTTAATGCCCTAGAAGTGTGGTCTCTCAATTAGTTTCCAAGGGGAGAATAAAAAGTGGCTTACACTCACATACACACCAGTTCATTCTTTTTGAACACTCTTATTAGAATTCTCTTATATGATCTTAATAAAAACCTTACTAAAATTTTGTATGTTTCTCCCCTTACATATATATATATATATTTATATATATATATATATAATTGATTATCTAATTGGGCTAGTCTTTTAGACCATTCCAATTAGGCTTTAGTATGTGACTTAGAGTGAGACCAAAAGGGAACGAGTAAGACTCTAAATCCAATGGGTCTTAGGCTTTTCTGTCAACTCTTGACAAGTCCAAAGTTACCATTAATTATATTCAATACCACTATATGAATATAATTTTACTCTAGGCCTTATTAATAAATTATATCCCAAGACTTTATTATACATGCGACTCCTTCATTAAAATATTCGTAGTAATACAAAGTTATGAATATTGACTGCCACTTTAAAGATTACTACATCTTAATCCTTGAGTACCCGGTTTAATCTATTAAGTTATTCATCTTATATTTATGAAATTCAATTTCATAAATATATACTTTAGTAACTTCTTACTAAAGTGGTTGGGCCCAACAGTCTGAATAACCAAATCCATTAAACTTATCTCAAGTGAATATTTTATATTTCCGATAAGAGATTATGAATTCCATCTTAAAAATATATGTTCCATCAACATTAAATGCGGCTGCCCAATACTGAGGTTTTGATCATTACTTTAGATCTCACTGCTGATATATCAAAACAACCTATACCTCATGATCATGTTCATTATTCTCTCAGGATTTAGAGTTGATATAAATAAAAGTTGTGAAATTTATTATTTATTTGATAGTCGTTAGGAGAATAATAAATATCTCAGCGGTTCAATTCAATATGTCTTAACTTTTAAAACATATCAACATATCAACTAGAAGTCTCCACTTTCATGATCAAGACAAATCATCTTAGTTAATATGTTATAGTCTTCGTAGATGAAATGCCAAATTTCATTACCAACTACGAACTAAAATTCTGAGTTTATAAAGAACTTATGACTTATATCTTCTATAACTAAATCACATAAATCACACACTATGCATCTCATTGACTAAGATAATGTCCCATTAGTTCATTTATAAATAGTCTAATATAATTAAACAATTTAATTATTTATGATATGCCAATAAATTGGATTTTAGGGTATAAATCCCAACAAATACCCCCGAAACCTAAAAATTGACCAAAATACCCCCTAAACCTAAAAATGACCAAAATACCCCTAAAACTTAAAAAAAGACCAAAATACCTCATAAACCTAAAAATTACCAAAATACCCTGAAACCTAAAAAATGACCGAATGCCCCCCTAAACCTAAGAATTACCAAAATACTCCAGAAACCTAAAACATGACCGAAACACCTCTAAAAACCCTGAAAATGACCAAAATACCCTAAACCTAAAAAATTACCAAAATACCCCTTAAACCTAAAAATAACTGAAATACCTCCGAAACCTAAAAATGACCAAAATAACCCCGAAACCTAAAAATTGACTAAAATACATCCTAAACCTGAAAAATGAACAAAATACCCCATAAACCTAAAATGACCGAAATACCCCCCTAAACCTAAAAATGACCGAAATAGCCCCTTAAACCTAAAAATGACCAAATTACCCCATAAACCTAAAAATTGACCAAAATACCCCCTAAACCTAAAAAATGATCGAAATACCCTTAAAACCTAAAAATTAACCGAAATACCCCCAAAACCTAAAATGACCGAAATACCCCCGAAACCTAAATATGGTCAAAATAACTCCTAAACCTAAAAAATAACCAAAATATCCCCGAAACCTAAAAAATGACTAAAATACTTTGAAACCTATAAAATGACAAAATTGCCCCTTAAACTTGTAAGACGATACAAAAAATGACCAAAATCTCCCCTAAAAACAAAAAATGACCAAAATACTCCCTAAACATAAAAAAAAAGGACCAAAATACCTCCTAAAACGAAAAAATGGCCAAAATACCCCTGAAACCTAAAGAATGACTAAAAATATCCCAAAACTTAAAAAAATGATTAAAAGACCTGCAAAACATAGAAAATTACCGAAATAGCCTTAAAATCTAAAAATTAATGACACCCCTAAAACCTAAAAATTAATGACACCCCTAAAACCTAAAAAATTAGTGACATTCCCTTGAAACCTACAAAAATGACTAAAATACTCTTAGAACCTTTAATTTGACGAAAAAATTGTCAAAACATCTAAAATACCCCAAACCCCTATTTTGGTAATTTTAAATGCTTCGGGTGTATTTTGTTCATCTAATAGGATTAGTGGTATTTTGGTCATTTTAGATATTTTGAAGAGTATTTT
Source organism: Quercus robur (assembly GCF_932294415.1). Lineage (NCBI taxonomy): Eukaryota > Viridiplantae > Streptophyta > Magnoliopsida > Fagales > Fagaceae > Quercus > Quercus robur. The sequence goes on along the minus strand of NC_065534.1, from coordinate 28,991,758 downwards.
GGTCATTTTAGAGGTTTAGAGCTATTTTGGTTATTTTAGAGGTCTCAAGGTATTTTTGGTAATTTTAGAGGTTTCACGTTATTTGTGGTCATTTTATAGGTTTTGGGTTATTTTAAAGGTTTAGGGCTATTTTCATCATTTTATAGGTTTGACAATTTTTTGGTCATTTTTTTTTAAGGTTTTAAGGGTATTTTGGTCATTTTTTGGGTTTAGGTGGTATTTTGGTCTTTTTTAAGTTTCAGGAGTATTTTGGTCATTTTTAGGTTTTAGGGTTATTTTAGTCAATTTTTAGGCTTCAGGGTTATTTTGGTAAATTTTTTAGGTTTTGGGGGTATTTTGGTCATTTTTTAGGTTTAGGTGGTATTTTGGTTAATTTTTAGGTTTTGGGGGTATTTTGGTCATTTTTAGGTTTTGGGGTATTTCGGTCATTTTTTAGGTTTCTAATTTTTTTTTACGTTTCAAGGGTATTTTGGTCATTGGTGAAAAACTCATTTTAGTCCCTACATTTTCATGCGATTTCCACTTTAGTCTCTAACTTTTTTTTTTCCACCATTTTTACTCCTTATCCTGGAAAAAGCGTTTCGTTTTTGTCCTTGCCATTACATCAGAGACGGAAATTACACATGCAGCAAACGGCATAAGTTAAAAATATTAAAATAATGTTTACCAGTCTCCACATCAGCATCTAAATTAAAAAAAAATTATTATTAATTTTAACTAAATAAAAAAATATATTAAAAACAGAATTAAAAACCAAAAATCACATGAATTGAAATCTAAGTGTGTCTTTAACAAAAACACAAACCCAGATCTAAGATCATAAACCTAGAAATTAAAAAAAAAAAAAAAAAAAAAAAAAAAAAACCAATCAACACCGAATTCTCCAGCAAATCAAACCCATGAGCCCAATAAACAATCCAATCTCCAACAAACTCATAAACCTATATATAAGAAACGTTGCAGCAGCAAAAATCTACATAAGAAAGTGGATTGCAAAGCATATATATGTAAATATATATTGTTCCACCTTGGCGATATCAAGAGGGTTAATGAGGATAGCACAAACCTATTTGGTCTTTTTTAAGTTTAAGAGGTATTTTGGTAAATTTAAATGATTTTATGAGTACTTTGGTCATTTTCAAGTTTTAGGGGCATTTTGATAATTTTGATTATTGGGTAATTGAGTGGGTTGGGGTTTACCCATAATAACTAGGTTGGGTTGGGTTAGAGTTAGAAGTAGTTAGTTAAATGGGTAAATGGGTTTAATATAGCCAACCCAATTATGGGCACCCCAAACCCAACCAAATTCACCAATTTGACACCCCTAATAAAGACTTTAGATTGTTTTATAATATTTATTAGAACACACAAACACGAAAGTAATATATAGAGTTTTTTAAACAAGCTACATTACATAACTAGCAAGGGCCAAAGGCATTGTAATTAAATTGACACCTCCCCATGCACAAAGTGCTTAGGTGTGTTGGGAGGAAAGGGTTCGACCTGTAGGGTTAGTAGTATGTTGTAATTATCTCTCAAACAAAAAAATTAGCAAGGTTTTTAGACTCGGATTGGACCGTACAATCCGACCTAGTTAACCTTGAACCCCTCACTATCACGGTTCTTTTAACCACTAAAACCGTTTACCAAAAAGTTAGGAAACCGTTCGAACCGAGGTTGAACCTCACGGTTCTCGTGGTTCCTCCCACAAAAATCTTCACTGAAAATGGCCAGTGGCTGGGCTCGTTCATTGCTGCCAAAAGCTCAAACCTTAGATAGATGTTAGATCTACCATTGATAGATCAGTTTGATTAGGAAGAAAGCTAAAAGAGGAAGAGACGTGAGCTATGATCTACTTGTTGTATGAGAGATTGAGAGGTGAGATTCTCAAAAAAGGAGAAAAGAAACAGAGACAAAAAGAAGGGGAGAAAGACAAGTTGAGAAAAGATCCAACGTGTTTGTGTTTCTTATTGTGTGGGGATGAGATAGAGATGAGATCTTTTATATTTTTTAAACAAAAAAATTCCATAGCCACACACCTGTTTTCATTTTACTTTGACATGTTTTTTAGTTTTGAGAAACGTGTTTTAGACTTTTAGTTGAATACCTGCTACAATTTTAAACTTTAATATATATATATAAAATGAACTAAACTTTACTTTTTGAAGGCCTTTGAATGTATATAAATATAATACGTGTAATGTTATTTATAGTTTCAATTCTGTGCTACGGATGAATTATATAAACTTTAAATGCATTAGTTTTGGCTAATTATATTAGTAAATTACAAATTTAATAGAATATCTTAAATAATTAGAGGATGTTTATTAATCTTTGTAGTAAATTATGAGAAATATCTTCTAATCTTTAATCAAGATATATTTTTAACATCTTTAAATACTGTTTTTGTTAAGATTGTTAAAATTTACATAATTATTTTATTTATTTTCATATTAATTAATTATTAAATTAATTATGACATCATCATAGTTCGACCTCGATCTGACTTCGGTTGAACCTCAAAAACCTTAAACATTTTCATTTTACATTTTGTTAAACGGTACGGGTTTAAAAACCATCATAACTAGAGTACCACTACAAAATGGTAACATTTGTAGTAGTAGCCTAGAGTTATAAGAACTATAACTCTAACACAAACAACCGATATGGAATAAACATCTCTATATTTTTTTTGAGGAAACAATAGTATTTATTAGAACACATAAAAACGAAAGTAATACATAGAATTGTTTTTAACAAGTTACTTTAGATTATTAAGAGCATCCACAGCAGTGGAGCTAAATTTTTAGCAATTTAGCTCCACCAAAAGTTACTTTATCTATTTTACCTACACACATGCTGCAGCAGTGGATCTATTTTATCTTTTAATACAATAAAATAATATATTCATCACAATAAAATAATATTTCTACTACAATAAAATAGTAATATTTCTACTATAATAAAATAATATATCACCACCACCATAGCACAAACATCCTCCACCACCACCACATGGCACAAACATCCTCCACCACCACCACCACCAGTACACAATAGAAAAAAGAAAAAAAAAAAAAAAAAAAAAAAACCCAAATCCTCAATCGAAGACAAACCCAGCACACCACCATAGCACAAACTCCACCACCACCACACAGCACAAACATCCTCCACCACCACCACCACCAACACCAACACCACCAGTACACAATAGAAAAAAAAAAAAAAAAAAAAAAAAAAAAAAAAAAAAAACCCAAATCCTCAATCGGAGACAAACCCAGCACACCACCATTGCACAAACATCCTCCACCACCACCACACAGCACAAACATCCTCCACCACCACCACCACCACTACCGGCAGTCCACAGCAAAAAAAAAAAAAAAAAAATCCACAACGAGCATAAAAGGAATGGGCTTCGGTCGGCGCAAAAGGAATGAGCACGAGTACAAAAATCCACCGAAGCTTAGCCCAGCCCAGTGTGAGGAGTGGTTGGCGCTGGGCTGGGCTTCGGTCGGCGCTGGGCAGTCGAGCTAGAGAGATGAGGGATGAGGGAGATGAGGAAGGCCGGCGAGCTTGAGAGAAAAAAAATTGACCGGCGAGCTGAGGATGACGGAGACCGGCGAGATGGAGAGACCAGCGAGCTGAGGGATGAGGGAGATGAGAGACCGGTGAGCTAGAGAGAAAAAAAAATTTGAGGAAGAAAGAGGAAAGAGGAGAAGCCGGAGAGAGAGAGACAGAGAGAAAATGAATTGAATATTTTAATGAGAGAGAGGAGAGAGGGTGTAATAAAAAAAAAAATTTTTTTTTTTTAAGCTTTGAGCTACAGTACACATTTAAAGATAGATGTGCACTGTAGCTGAGGAGCTAAATTTTTTAGATTTAGCTCCTCTGCTGCGTGAAGGATTTTTGATATTTGGAGCTAAAAAATATGCGTGAAGGATTTTTGATATTTGGAGCTAAAAAATAGCATTATACCTATATAACACCACTGCTGTGAGTGCTCTAACAGGTTATCTAACATGTAAGATTTGGCTAAAAAATTTCCTGATTTTTCTTTCATTTTTGTAGCAATCTTATGAGCTATCTGGAAGATTGGGAACAAAGCTATTTTGGAGGTTATGTCTATCAATGCTAAGGGATGCTCTAAACTACAGCACAAAATTGATCCAAAATTAGTGTACTTGACATGTAACTGTAGAGTTATTATGTACTTGCTCTTTTTAAACATGAAAGCTTACATAAAGGGAACTTTTCAAATGCTTCATTGATTAGATTTAACCAAAGGCCACTTCATTTAGCCATTTTGTTGTGTCAAGATTTGTGGGAGTTTGAACTTTGAAGTTAAGCTTTTCAAAAGATTTGTATCTTTCACACCAAGAATGATTCTCATACAATTGTCTGCAACAACTAATTGGTGGTAGTGGAGGTTTGTAATCATTTTAGGTGCAATTATCAATTTTTTTCTTGCACATTTTTTTTATATCAATCGTAAACCTGACTTATAATTAGTCCTTGCTTACAAAACTAAAAGAGTTTATTGAAAAAAATCGCACTGAGTCCAACTTTTTTTTTTTTGGAGAATAAAAAAAAAAAAAAAAAAAAAAAAAAATTCTACCATCAAATCAAGATGGCATACACAAGAAGCAATGTCTGAGTCCGATTCAGTCGTCGCCTCAATCATTACAAAATGAATAAAATTTATTAAAAAAAGGGCTTTAAGTTTAACTTGATCAATACGTAATACTATGGGGGCTGTTTGGTGTTTTTATTTATTTATTTTTATTTATTTTTATCTCTTATCACTCTTCACTCAATTTTCGTCACTCGTCATTCATCACTTAAAATATCTCAATTTCCCCAATTCCACCCGTTTGGCACTCATCACTCAGTTCTGCCATTACTTTGTTTCAAAAAAAAAAAAAAAAACAAAAACAAAAACAAAAAAGTCAAGATATGCTGTTGGGCTTTGTTAAAAAAAAAAATAATAATAAAAAAAAAACCAAAAAAGTCCAACATTGAAGTTGAACATTTGAAAAGTTGTGGGTATATTACGAAAATACTATTGAAAACTGAGTTTTGGAAACTAAAAACACCTAAAATGTGTTTTCGGTTTTCATAACTCATCACTCAAAAATCAGATAATTAAGTGATAGAAGCAAAAACTGGAAACAAAAACCAAACACACTTTCCAGCCGTGGGTTTCACCATTTTTGAGTTATGGGTGATGGAAACAGAGTCATGAGTTATGGAAACAGCAAATCCAAACAACCTTTAACTGTTTTGAGTCTTCTGACTATGAAATCTAAATAATTGAATCAATATAACTTGGCTATATTCTAATTCTATATTTTCAATCAAATTTATTTTTAATTAATATAAAATAAAATATTTTCAATATTTATATTTCAAAAGAAAGTTATTTTCAATGTTTTTTTTATGGAAAAACAAAAACTTAGGACCCATTTGGTATATGTGTTTAAACTAAACACATGTTTTCAGTTTTTAAACAATATTACAAGTATTTCTACATACTTTTTCATCCACACGTATTTCCAAAAAAAACTGAAAACTGTTGTTTAAACACACGTACCAAATGGACTCTTATTTATTTATTTATTTTTTTCTGAAACAATGTACGGTATTTATTTTTGAGAAGCCTATCTTGTGCCTATCTATTCTCTCTCGATTCTAACCAAACAAAAGCACGTACCTCCTCTCTCCTCCAACATTGTTACATCCAAACATCTCTCTTGATTCTAACTGAATAAAAACCATTCCTTTTCTCTCCTCCAACATTGTTGCATCCAAACATCTCTCTTGATTCTAATTGGATAAAAACCATTCTCTCTCTCCTCCAACGTTGTTTAGGGTGACTCAATGTCTAAGTCAGAGTGGCCATAACTTGCAAAAAAAATGTATAAATATACTTGCAAATACACACACATACACACACACATTAAACTAAACTAAACTATTTTGACCACCCTAAAAAAATGTTGAACACCCTGATTTGAGAATCACAAGAATTTAGATTCAATAAAAATAAGAGTAATGTGATAAGTTGTTAATAATTTTATTTTTGGTCAAATATTGACATCACTTTTTAACCCATCAATGACATATCGTTGCATAAGATTTGTTGTGAAAATGTTGTAGACATAGCATTACTCCAAAAATAATTTTGGTCCTTCAAACATAATCTTTAATCCCTTAAAAAATATCTTAAATAACAACAATAAAAATGAGTCCAAATAACAACAAAAATAACCAAAATAAAAACCAGATTAGACCAAACAACAACAAGTAAGAAAATTATTCAACAAAATGCCTATTCAAAAACAAAAATAATAAAAAAAAATCTCTAATCATTCAAATTTGTAATTCGTTTAACCAATCACATTAAAATAATCCTTAATTTTATTTTTCCTTAAAAAAGGTACCAAGAGAAATAATAGGGTCATGTATTTGCGTGTTTTTTTTTTTTTTTTTCGGTGATGTTGATATATTCAAGTTATTTCTTTATTATTTTTTGTATAATTTAAATTTCTTAGTGACCATCCTAAAAAAAATTTCTAGAGCCACAACTTGTTACATCCAAACATCTTTGGTCGATTCCTCCTTCAATGATTTTCAGCTGAAAACATCAAAATATCAACAATTCCTTCTCTCTCCTCCAACTCCAACAATGTTCAGACATCTCACTATCAATCGGAGAAGATAGGGTTTCAAATCTGATCCAGAGTGAATCGCACCTCATCGTCACAATTTGACCGTAAAAATAGCTAAAAAATCTTCGGTTACAAACTTGATCGGATTGATTGTGATATGATCAAATCTGATCCGCTTTTAAGCCACATTTACAAAAAAAAAAAAAAAAAAAGGTTTATTATTTATCTATTTTTCTAAATTTAATTACTCTTAATGAAAAAAATAATAGCAATAGCTTCTCTTTGAATCTAAAAAATAGCAATAACATAGCTCATTATTTTCTCTTTGAATCTGATTCTAAAAAATAGCAATAGCATGCTTTAAATTAATTTTCAAAATTTTTTTCCGAACTTGAAAGTTGCCCAGGTTTGAATCATCCTTGCTCTTTGTCTTGCTTTTTGCTCTTTGAAGCATTGTCTCTCTAGGTCGTGCTTCTCTTTCTCTCTCTAGGTCTTGTTTCTCTTTCTCTCTAAGTTCTTAGCCTAAGTGGTGCGTAGTGGGAAAAATATGATTGATTATGAATGACTAGTTATTTATAGTGTTTGTAGGGATTTAAGAAGCAGAGCGTGTTATGAATTCAGCAAGAATGTTAAGTTTTTTATTTTTATTTTTTTAGTTATGATTTTGCTATATATGAGAAGAGATTAAGTTAATCAAATAGCTCATGAAGAAGTTCGGAAATGGTCAACAAAAAAAATTGAACCAAGCTTGAACATAAAATTTTGTTTTGATATGAGCTTGAGCTCGGTTTATGTTTGAAATAAAATTAAATGAACATGTTTGGACTTTTAATACTTTGCTTGACACGTTTACAACCCTAAGTCAAACTATTTGCAAGTCCTAGGTTATGAATACAAAATCATTTATCCCACTTTTTGTATTCCACATCATATTTTACCAATCACAAGTTGCCATTTATTATTTTTACTTTCCTTATAAAATAACCAAAATATTAAATAGAAATTTTTTTAGAAATATGGCATATCACAATTGGTGGACCATATAAAGTGAAATACAAAAAAATGGGTAAATTATTGCAATAACTTATAATTATCAGTTGCAAATTACAATAGAGGTTTTAATATCCTACTGCATTAGGAAGATTTGAGAAATCATTGTAATAACTTGATATCAATTATTTTTGTAATCTATTGCAACGAAAATTTCAAAGTGATAGCTTATTGCTATAAAAATATCATTACAATAACTTGGTATCAATTATTTTATAATTTATTGCAATGACAAGTATGAAGCTGCAATGAAAATATCATTGTAATAACTTGATAACAATTATTTTATAACTTATTGTAATGACAAACATGAAATAATTATCTACTACAATGAATATATCATTCCAATAAATTAACCTGAATTATTTGAATTATTTTTGTCAAATATTTACAAATCTATTGCAATAAGATTCGTGAAGTAATAGCTTATTATTACAAAATATTTGAAGTAGTAAATTGTTTATTGCAATAACGTATATATCATTGAGGGAAAAATGCCATAACACCCCCTGGACTTTAAGGTAGTGGCCAAAAGACCCCCTAAACTTTTATTTCAGCCAATTTACCCTATAAACTTTGCATATCAGCCAAATCAAGACCTCTGTTAATTAGCTATTAACAAACTAATGGTCAAACCCATGTGAGAGTCACGTGAACTTTAAAAAACAAAAAATCTAATTCCCTGAATCTATGTCTGATCGAGAAAGAGAAAAGATAGGAAGAGAAAGACGGTGTAACCAGACCCACTGTGAGTTCATGACATCTTCTCTCTAACAGCCAACCACCATTGTGGTTTTTTTTTTTTTTCCTCCTACTCTTTGTTTTTCAAATCATTGTGCCAATCTCATTCTTTGGTTTGGTATATGTGGATCCTTGAGTGATTTTTTATGAAACAAATTAAACAAGCTCATAAACCCATTCAAATATTATATGAAAAACCTTAACTGACCTATCTGTAAAGGCTTTTATTCCTCGGACCCTCACAGTTATAGACTCCCCAAACTTACAGAATCTCTAAGTGGACACTGTGTGAAGTGCAAGCAATGATTTTTGTAGGCAAATTTTGATCTCTCAAGAAGAAGAAGACAAAGGTTGGCTAAGGCTTCACAATCATCGGTGTTCTTTTGTGCAATTTCTATTCTTAATTAGTCGTATTGGTTTGTGGTTAATAGCTCATTCAAAGCTGAAGAAGATCAAAGAATTGCAGTGGGTCTGGTTCCACTGTCTCTCTGTTCTCTCATGGTTAGACTTAGATTTCTCTTCAATTTCAATCGGTTTTCAAATTCATAGGATAATATTTGTTTTTTAAAGTTCACGTGACTCTCACATGGGTTTGACCATTAGTTAGTTAACAGCTAATTAACAGAGGTCTTGATTTGGCTGATATGCAAAGTTTATGGAGTAAATTGACTGAAATAAAAGTTCAAGGGGTCTTTTAGCCACTACCTTAAAGTTCAGGGGGTGTCAGAGCATTTTTCCCTATCATTGATTCAAAGTTGTAATTAAAATATTTAGAGTTTGTTACAACAACATTTTTTATTGCATAAACCTATTACCTCAAATTTAAAAAAAAAATTATTTTTAAAATTATTTTGAATTAATATAAAATAAATTATTTTTAGTATTCTATATTTTAAAAGAAAATTATTTTTTTTTAAGGGAAAACAAAATCTTATTTTCATTTTTTTTCCTGAATAACTTATTTTCAATGTTATTTATTTATTTATTTTTTGATAAGTAATGTTATTTTGAAAAATTGATACTACGTTATTTATTTTGAGAGACCTAAAAAACACAAACACAACAACGAAGAAAAATATCAAAGCCTCTTTTCCTGGCTATTCTCTCTTGCATTTAAGTTTCTAACCAAAGCCTATCTATTTAGTCTCGATTCAACCAAACAAAAACCGTTCCTCCTCCGTTGTCAACTTTGAAAACATTTGGCCAGTTCCTCCTCTCTCTCCTCCTATAATGTTCATCTGAAAACATAAAAGCATACAGTTTCCCATCTCTTCTACAACTCCAACAATGTTCAACATCTCACAAGTTAAGGTTCCGAGTTCCGACTCCGATTGCAACTCGCCGTCGCGATTTGACCACAAAAAAAGGTAAAAAACCTTCAATCAAAAGCCGGATCAGATCGGCTTGTGTTTTTAAGCGGTATTTACAAAAAAAAAAAATTGTTTATTATTTATTCTAAATTGAATTTCTAGCTTCTCTTTGAATCTATTTTAGCAACAACATATTTCAATTCTAAAAATAACAATAGCATAATTCTTAATTTTTACAGAACCTGGTTGTTCATCATTGTTTTTTGTCAATGTTCTTTCTTCGTGCTTCTCTTTATCTCTTTCTCTCTCTTTCTCATATGATTGAATTGATTAGAATGACCTTATTTATAGTGTTAGAAGCCGTGTTATGAATTTTTCGATGGGAATGATTAATTTTTATTTAAAAAGAAATTCGTATATAATCAAGATGTAAATGAAAAATTTGGCATTATTGATATAGACCATTGATTTGAAATATTTTTAGTGTAACTTCTCTCTCTGGTAAGTGTAACTTGTCTTGAAATCTAGAAAGTACAGACATTTCCTTTTGAGTGCCGAGAGTGCCATACCAGAGTTGTACTGGCCATTATATGTTATACTTTTTCAGAAATTATTTGTGTCACTGTATTGTAATTGTGTCCGCGTCATGTCCGTGTCCATGCTTCCTACCTTGAAACCCACAATCTCCTAATTCTTCTCTATTTTTATTTTTATTTTTTCTCCTTGAAATGTAGCTTCTTCCTCTTCTTCTTATTCTATTTTTTCCCTTTTGAATATCTGCTTGGTACCAATTACCATATTGCTTTGTTTTGATATTCTTAGCTCTTTCATGAAAAAAAAGTATAATATATGATATTCTTAACTCATTCATGAAAAAAAAAAGTACGATATAATATATTTGAGGTCATTGTTTAGTTAATTTAGTGGTTGATGTTGAACATTGTAGATTAATTATCATAGACTTATAGTAATTAAGTGATTAAATTATTAACTAATATTAGTAATTAGTCATAGAGTATCATGGATATCAGAGATTTAAGAAAGGATTTTACATGAAAGTATTCATATCTAGCTGATTCAAAAAACTAAAATGACTTGCAATTTTTGTGTTGAAATGCAAAAGTAGGGTTTATCTAAATGTTATATGAATTATATAAAATTTTTAATTTCAATTTATATGATAATTTGATTGTTGTATTTCTCATTAATAATAATAATTTTTAAAAATGTACACTTCACTTCAATTAAGCACATGCTTGCACTTTATACCTAGGCCCCAAGAGGCCTTTGCACTTTTGCGCTTAAGGGAGCCCCGCTCTTTAACTAACACTGATCTGGACCGATTAAGTTCAGATACATTAATTGTGATTGACAGTAGTGTGCTACTTAAAACATTAAGTTGGCATTATTTATGATTTCTCTTACCCGGACTTCTAATCACTCTTATTCAAGGCAAAATGTACTATTGTAATCATTGTTATAATTCATTTGTTTCTCATTAAAAAAAGGACACGACTTGTGTCCAGTGGAAGTTTCCACTGGACACGTTGGATGGTGGACACGTGTCCACCATCCAACGTGTCCTGTGGAAACTTCCACTGGACACAAGCCACACCCTTAAAAGAATTACTTATATATATGTAATCATTTTTTTTTGTTTTATTTTTCATTTGACACTTATTAATTATTATGAATGTGGGTTATCAATGGACAAAATGATTTCATTTGTATAGCAATTTGGTGATTTGGTTGGGGTTTATACTCATGGTTGATCCATCTTAGAGACTTACTAAAACACCACATGAAAGTGCTGGGAGTAATTTGATAAACCTACTTGCAGTAAATTGTAATCACTAATTATTCTGATAATTATCCATAAAGAAATTGCCGTGGCCTTTTGATAAGGGCAGTGGCTTAGATTAGATGGTCTTATAACATGAATTTGTACAACAAACCATCAGAAAAAAGGACTGAATGTTGAGCTCTTCTCCTCCATTTCAAATGCCACTCTTGCAGAACTATACTGTGATAGATTAGACATTACTTGCAAATGTGTTTCATTTTACGTTTTGATTCTCCACATATTGTTTCTATAAGTAAATAATAATACTTTTCCCCATTTCATTTTGACTCCGGGTGATTTGGCTGGTTCAAACTACTAAAATTTGACATGCAGAAGAATATTTCTATAATAATTCACCTATTTGTGTCAATTTTAAACGAAGCTAAAGAGCATGTGATCGCCTTCAACAGAACCTAAGCAGCCTCTAAATTATTAACTTTGAAACCAAAAACTGATTTAGCAAACATGGTTCCTGTGGTACCGATTGATTTTAATTTTATGACATTCTGAACATCAAATGCTAATAGAATTACTACATCAGGGGATGCCCTTGGGCTAGAGCAACTATGAAGACTTCATTGAGCTGGCTCTTGGGCTAGGGCAATCGGGATGCTTTTTTTTTTTTTGGGCTTTAAGGAAGTGAAGTGTCACTAGGGACTTGGTTACGCTACTTGAAAGGTTTGAGGATCGAACCAAAAGATCTTGGGGTTATTTGGACAGGTTAGGTGCAGTTAAAAGATATTAGCTCACGTATTTCTTATTTGGGTATTGGAAATTTGAGCTGCTACAATTAATATTCTAGCACTGATTTTGCTTCTGGGAAGCTAATGGATTTGGACCATTTAGTGGGAGGTTGGGTTTGTTCTTCCTTTTTACAACGCCCTAACCTTTTGTTTATTTATTTATTTTTATTTTAATTAATTTATTAATTTTTTTAATGTTTTTTCCTGTTTTAGCTTTGAAGTGATAAATTGAGTTACAGAGGTTAACTCAGGTAGGTAAAATAATAAAATCCAAACCATAGGTAAATACTATTAAAACCTTATAGCTTGGCTTTTTTGATGGGTTGCTCACATGGGCGTCTATTTAAGACAAGGTGGTCATGTGACCACTCTAACTTGAATTTTTTTTTTAATATCTTTTAAAAAAACTGAATTTTAAATTAATGTGAGTCATTGACCACCCTAAAAAAAAATTTGAGCCCATTAAAAATACAATTCAACGTCTTCAAAATGTTAGTTCGTTGAATGTTGAACAAAAAAATTGTGAGAAATGTTATGTTCACTACATTTTCACAACACTTTCATAATAAATATGAAGTAGTAGGTTGTTACTGGTAGACAAAAAAAAATTTTCAATAGTAGATTCAAATTAAAACTGGTAAAAAATTACTATCTAGGCTTTGTTGTAAAAATATTGTAAAAATATTATGGACGTAGCACTTCTCAAAAATTGCCCAAACAAAAAAATTAGCTTAAAAGCTGAAATCAAATGTTTCATTGTAATTTTTAAAATTTTATTTTTAAAGGGTATATTTTAAAATCGCTATTTAAAAAAATGCACATTTTTCAAATAGCTAGTTTGTTAGTGGTACTTTAGTTTTTTTGTTGAATTTGTTGGATTTATGTGATACATTTTTTAAAAAATGCATTTTTTTTTTTAATTTATATATTGTTACTTTTTTTATAGGTGTTTATATTATTACTTATTTATGCAATATGTTGGTAATTGAATGGGAAATCAATAGTTTAATGATTGCTTGGTTGTCTTAATTGAAAATGATGTACGTGATAGCATTGATAGTAAAGCTATTATACAGCGATTTCAAAATATGAAACTTGTGAATAGAAATTTTAAAACTTTATATATTTGTGTGTGTGTGTGTTTTTTTTTCCAATGTCAATATATTTAATTTTTTTTTAATTTCATTAAATTTAAGTTTTTTAATGACCAGCCTGAAAAAAATTCTTAGAGCCACCACTGATTTAAGCCTTCCTATGAATCCAAACTACAACAAGTACTGAGATCAAGCTTTATTGGGATGAATTCATTGCTACCTAAAGGGGAAAATAAACTTAGGACTTGAGGACTCAATTGCAAGCTAGATTGGGAAAATAAACTAACCCCACACCATTTTGCAATTTCGGGGCTTAGGAGTTAGCACTTGAGGGCTCAATTCCCTTTATAAACAAAAAAAAAAAAAAAAAAAAAAATCTAATGCCATGTTTCTATTAGCCATAAAAACAAAAATACTTTTAACAAAAAATAACTTAATGAAAAAAAAAAGACTTAGTTTTAGAATTATAACTTTTAGGTACTTAAATTGAGCACTTAAAATATTTTAATCTACTTTATCAAAAAAAAAAAAATATAAACTAATTCTTTTTTGAATGGTATTATAGATTAATTAATACTGCTAATATACTATAAAACATATATATTTTTATTAATAGCCTTTTATGAATCCAAGTTTCCAATTTTCCATATCTTAAGAAAAAATTGAGTTTCACCACCGCGTACTCTTGGCGTGATGGTTACTCTACAAGTAAAAGTGCCTGTGAGGGTGGGGAGCAAGGGTTGGGGTTTAAATCTTCAGGAAGGAAATTCACAGATATACACTTAGATTAGATTAGAGTATAATTTTTATCTTGTATTAAAAAAAAATTGAGTTTTGATTATTTTATTTTATGGGTTTGGTTAACGAGTGTCCTTAAACATGATTTTAAAAATCAAAATTGGACGGGCTTGTTCACTAGGAACTAGACACTAAATTGATCTCGTAAAAACTAAAAATGGTCAAAACCGATAAAAATCAATGGTTCAATTGCTAAAATTTGAGAACTAGACTCTTTTAGAACCATGCCCTTAAAGCACTTTTTTTTTTTTTTTTTTGAACTATTTTTAAAAAGTTTTAATACAACTTTTATAAAAAGTAATAAAAAAAGATTTTATTTACTTATTTATTTATCATAAAAGTGAAATATTAAGGAATATCTCAAAGGCATTAATTTAGAACTTATTTTTAGAAATAATTTTAAAAAAATAATAAAATAATTAATTTTTTTGTCAACTTTTTATATTTATCATAAAATTAATGGTAAAACTTTATTTTATTAACCCCTTCCTCCGTAAGTTAACAGAATCATTATGATTCCTTTTTGGTGCCGGTTGGTATTACTTAAAACTCACGGGCGCCCACGCACGCAAGTGCAGTCCACACAATAGAGAGATTGGCTGAAAATTTTTTGGGGGGGTTGGCATAAGCAAAAGCGAAACTGCAAAAGATGAAGAAGGAGGACATGGTTAAGCTGATCAGCGCCGAGGGCTTCGAATTCGTCATCGACAAGGATGCCGCCATGGTTTCCCAGACCATCTACAACATGCTCACCTCTCCAGGTCTTCTCTCTCTCTCTCTCTCTCTCTCGATTACAATTAGGGTTTCATTCCCGTTCCTTTCTCTATTGCACTATAGAGTCTATAATTCTTTTTAAGAAACAAAAATTGATACTTTTCGTCCCACAAAATCCCCTACAAATATTTATGATCTGTGTCTGACGCTGTGATAGGGAGCTTTGCCGAGACACAGCACGGAGAAGTGACTTTCCCTGAGATCAGCACAACCATATTAGAGAAGATCTGCAAGTATTTCTATTGGCATCTTCAATTTGCCAGGTTCTGATTTGCTTTGTTTTTCATTTATTCATGGATTTCTCTACTTTTAGAAATTATGGGGTTATTTACAATTTTATTCTAAATTATAATCTTTTTTTGCAATCAATACCCATAAATTTGCATTGTCCACCCACTGTCCAAAAATAGTGTTATAATTAACAAAGCAAATTAGTTGGCTAGTTGGATGGTGGGTGCATTAATGTGTCAAAATCAATGGTGGAGTGGATCTTGCCAGCTAATGTCGAATTACAGTGTTGATTGCGAATGTTTCTATAGCTGGGGTTGAATAATTGCTATGTATGGGATGTCTACAACAACAACCAAGCCTTAGTTACATAGTTTAGGATGGGATTTCTACAATATTGAGCCTCAGGTGTCCTTTTGGTATAAACACATTATTGGAAAGTTAGGTCTGTATGTCATTAGTCCTTTGTCAAATGACTCAAATGACACTTTGTATGGGAAAACTTAATTTAATTTGTTTACTGTTAACTTTCACATGCACTAGAGCCGAGGGTCTTCAACCTATGATCTAACCTTCTTCATTCCAGTTCAATGACTGGAAGGCTTACATCAATCTGATAGGAAGGGTTGCCAATGTTGACTTAATCTCTCAAATTTGAATAGGTTTGATATCATATGAAGGAGTACGGAGCTCTGTTCTTGATGCTTGTTTCATATGAAAAAAAAAAGGTTGAAAGAGCTTTGATCACTTATACATTTTCAAGTTGAAATTATTTACCTATATAGCAAGGCAAGCATACATTGCTGTCTTCAGTAGTATTGTGTCCTTTGTTGTGTTCTTCAATACTGATGCAAGTTGTTGAGGTAAATCTGTGTCATTATCCTCTGTGTTTCAGTTATGAGGGAAGAGCCTGAAGAATGATCACCTGACATCCCCTACCTGTGCTCAAATTATTTGGGTTTCTTGTTTCCAGCATTTTGATGTTGCTTATCTTAGGTTGGAAGACTTTGCTTTGTTTTGCCTTTTGCTATTTGCTTAACTATTTGACCTAGAAGTTCCCTCTTTAGGCTCTTTGTTTTAGATAATTTTGATCCTTGAAAATAACTTTTTTTTTTTTTTTTTGATAAGTAAATCCTTGAAAATAACTATTTGAATAGTTATCAGTAGTACTGAGATCTGCTTCACTGTGTGAAGAAGGGAGAAAGTTTCTTGGTCTGAAAGAGACTGAATGAAGGGGTTTCTATTATGTTGATTTAAAAGTTGATTGTTTTGATGTCGTTAAGTGGGTTATTGAGAAGTACGGTTTATGGAAGTCCGTATTCTTTTGAAAAAGTGGTTGGTTACCTGTAGTGATATTTATTTGTCTGACTCTGATAGGGATTATGGAATGTGAATGCTTGAGTTAAGCTGCTTGTTATGAGATGGGAATTGCTTAACTCAAGAATGGATATCGATATTATTTGATTGAAAAATGCTGACATGGCATTTTTATAATCGAAGATTAGGATGACATGTATCTGAAATCCTACCCATTCTGTGTTCATTGTCAGCCCTATTCCTTGATGTATCCATTATTTATGCTGGAGTATTGGTACTAACTACTAAGTTTTGTTTGACTATTGGTAATTCTTTGTGAGTGTGTGTGTGTTGAGATACTCTGATTGATGCTATTATATGTGTGGTTCTGTTTTCTCAATATTACAAAGTATTTTTATGGGTTGTATTATGAGTTATGACCCCATCACAGATTTAATTTAGCTAATTGGTTATTTTTTAGTTTTCAATTTATTTTAGTAATTGAGATCAAAATATTTTGTTATAACAAACACATTAAATTTTATAAAGAAAATACGAGTTTTATATAAAAAGAAGGGAACTGTGTTTTAAGTGATTTAACCATAGGTGGATGGACTTGCTTCAAAAGAAAATTAAAAATAGGACTTAATAATCCTTTTAAAATATGTCAGGACTTGGATGGTTATTTCAACAAAAAGTAGGCATTATCTGTACTTTTCCCTTGTTTTTATTCATAATCTTTGTACGGGTTTCATTTAGAATACCTTATTATAAAATTAAGTATCTCTCTAGCTTCAATGTTTTAAACTAAATTTAAATATTTAATGGGCTAAGTTAAGCATCTCTCCACTCAATGTCATGTTGTATTTTGTCATAATTTTTACTATGATACTTTCTTGGGAGTCAATCTATATTACAACGAATTTAACTGCACCATGGTTTATAAACATCTGTTCTACATATTCGTAAAAGCTTGATTTGGATCTGATGTTGGAATTTGTTCTGGAACCTTGGTCAAGAGCCCCTTCCCCCTATCTTTATTTATGGAAATGTTTCTCTTTTTCAGTGGAAAGGAGACCGAGTTTCCAATTGAACCTGAGTTGACTCTGGAGTTGATGATGGCTGCTAATTATCTTCATACTTGAATTATCATCTCTTGAGCGGCAAGTCCTGCTCAGGATTGTAAGCCTTCTTATATATTCTCTTTAAGAAGTCACATTCTAGTTTTCTTCTGTAGAGGTTATAGGAAGTTTAATTTATTAAGTCTCCTATAAATTTGCTGTAACCTAATCAATTTTTTGTTTGGATCCTGGATCCAGTGATTATGTACTACAGTAGTAGAGATGCTCAAGGATGAACTCGTTACCCAAGAAGGTTTAAAACTTATATGAACCTCATGTTGGTGATTTGCAGTGGATCTCTCTCTGCACTGCAATGTAGCATACATTATTTAACTTATAAGTGATTGTTACACTTTCAAACAGTGTTAGGATGATTCAGTCAAGGAAAGTGCAGTTATTGGATGATGTAAAGTGCAGTTAGGATAACTCATATGTGATAACTAATTAGAATGTTATCTCTTAATAAGTAAGACATGGTTTGATGATATGGTTTCTATTATTATTATTATTATTATTTTTTGATGTCGTTTCTATTATTGATAGCTGGTGGATTTTTGAATGTTTTTTTTTTTGTCATGACATACTAGATTTGAATAATACAATTTTGGCACAAAAATGTCTTCAATTATATATATATTTGCAAATTTTAAATGTAATATTAATTTCTTTTTTAGATTATACAACGTTATGGATATCTAACATTCAATACTACAAATGATTTTTGACAGAAATCGATACTTTGCCATCTTGAACCAAAATAGTATGAACCTTGATTCTGGTAAGAGCCAGGATCGTTGAAAACTTGTGGAGTAAATTTTTTTTTTTTTTTTTTTTTGTTGATACATGTAGAGTAATTCTTAAACATGATTCATTAGATTTAATTTGAATTAGATTCAACTGAATGGGTCTATACGTAACACGTTTGCACTTTTCAATGAAGTATTATGGACTTAACAGGCATGTGCTGTGGGCACATTTGTTTGTTTGCTTGAATGACAATAAGCAGATGATCAGATTTGTGGTCTTCTTGTGTTTTTTGCCCAGAGTACTATTCTGTGGACGTAGCACTTAGCAAAGCTTGGTTTTTACTTTCCCATAATTGGCTTATCTGGGGAAGTGGGGACTTTTGATTGTCTTCTGGATGGTTACTGGGTTTAGTCTCACATCATATTTAAGTTAAATGACTCTTGCCTTAATAGATATAATACTCTATTGTTTCAGATAGGATTTTGTGACTTTTGATAATTGCTTATATTCTAAACTTGAAATGGTTATTTTGCTTATAATATATCAAAAACTAATTGTTGTTTTGGTTTGATGATAAAGAATTATTATTAGAAGCGGACGTCATATGTTGAAATTCTTTTAAAAAAAAGTAATGGTTATTTTTCTGTTAAGGTTTTATTTTCTATATCGAAAAGTATACAAGTGTCATATCATTAATATATATATATATATATATATATATAAAGTCAATTTTGTCAATTGAAAATAATAACAGATTAATGATGCCAGCAAAGGGAGAGCAGGGGAAATATGTCGCAAAGGAACTCTCTCTATGGGGGAAATGAGGAGAAAGTGAAGAAGACATGAACGAATCCATTAAAATCAAAGATTATATTTACACCCTCCAATAAAACATTGCCACGTTAGAATTAAATTTTTTTTCCTAGTAAAGCACATGAACACACACAACATCAACCCATTAGATTAAACCAATATAAATCCAATATTTATTTTATTTTTCTAAAAAAATTCCACATCATGAACCCACTGCTAGACTGCCCCACCAAAGTGGAGGAGTAGCAAATCGCTATTGAAACTGTAGAGAAGAGAAGTTCGGCTTGGAACCTGTTTTGGTCTAAAGCTGTTATTCCTAAGCACTGGGGCATACACAAGTCGAAATGCAAGGTTTTTAAGGCTAGCATTTTCAATGTTGCCTCTGCTGTTTCAAAATTCCTCATGGCTTATATGGTCATATGGATTTAAAGAAATGCACGTGTTCATAATACTTCATTCAAACATGAAGAACATGGAAAACTAAAATGTCTTTACTTCGGTAACATGAAGTAAAAAGACAGTTGTCTATTGCATTTTAAGGTTGCTATCAAATATAAGAAAATAGGATATTTTTTTAGAAAATTATTTTTGGAAAATAATTCATTTTCCAAAAAATGTTAATGGTGAAACAAACGGAGCAAAAAAAAAAAAAAAAATCCACAATTAAAATATGAATGTGGATGAAAAAAAAAAAGATATAAAATAAGAGTACTAGTTTAGTCATTATATATGATTTTATTTGAAAAAAAAAAAAGAAAGGAAATCTAGTGTGTCAGTATTTTATTGGAGGGTGTAAATATGGTCTTTTACATTTCATCACTATTGAATTTAGTTTAGAATAAATGATGAGAAGTGTTACATTCGCAACATTTTTATAACAAATCAAAGGCATTAAGTTATTATTGGTTATAATTTGAATCTATAACTTCAATTACTTTTTTGCCCACTTGTAACAACCAATATTAACAACTCTTATTCTAGAATTGAGAGATGTGTTAACGTTATAATTATTTTATTTATGACTTGGTAACTAATCAAATTTTCACCATAAAATCTAAGCAGAAATGGAGATGTAACTTGAATTCATCTCTATACATATCTATATTTACTCAAAAAAAAAAAAAAAAAAAATCTCTATATATATCAATAGAGTTTATAAAATAACCATATAGTTTTTTTTTTTTTTTTTTTTTAAGTAAAAATAACCGTATAAAATATAGATTTCTTTTATATAAATAATTAACACACCATTCATATATAATTAATACATGTAAATAAAACCCACTTATGCCATTAATACATGGCAACTAAATAATAAATTCACATAAATGCAAACTTTTTTTTTTTTTTTGATACAAGATAGAAATCTTACTTTAGCCTAATCTAAGTGTATATGTGTATGAAGCTCCCTTTTGAAGACTTGAATTCTAGTCCTTGCCCCCCACACCTCACAAGTACTTAATACTTGTGGAGTGACCATCGCGCCAAGAGTGCGCGATGGTATAAATGCAAACTTTTGACTTTGGAGAGGTGGAAGACTAAATGAAGAGGGTTCTTATCCCTTCTCAAGGTATGTGCCACTTGGCATAACCATAGACCACTATGGGTATGAATCTTGTTGTCATATATATTAGTCGATAAATCATGGAATGCATAGAAAAGTTTAACATAATACGATTTTTTTTTTCTTTTTTGTTTTGACTTAATATGAAATTTGATTATAATGTGTTATTAATAAACATTGATTATGATTGTGTTTGTATATAAAACTGTATATTTTAATTTTATCCATTTATTATGATTATATTAGTAGATGGACTTATATATTCAACTATTAATATTTAAAGAAGACATGAAGTAACAAGACTAGAGGATTTAAATATAAAAATAGAATTTAAATTCAATTAAATATATATATATATATATATATATTAAAATAATAACATTTAAAATTGTAAGAAATTCAAAAGTTTATGTGACATAATAGTATGAGGTTAATTAAAAATCAATTTTCTTCTCATATATATATATTAGTAAGCCTTTTGAAACTTGATAGGGTGTTACCTAAAGTAAATTAACTAACTTTAATTAATAAGTCACATGACAAAAACATATTAGTTTTACGATGCTTAATACATTTCATGCAAGCACGTCGGTAAATTTTACAGATATAACATGTAAAATTATTAAATGGAATCAAAATGATTGTTAAATTTATTTGAAACTTTTGGTAATAATTCAAAATTTTTTTTTGAGGAGAGATATTTGAAACTCAAGTAATAAAGTTTTATGCAGTGCGAAACTATATATATATATATCTATATATATATATATTTTTTTTATTTTATATTCTTATGGTAAATCCATACCAAGGATTTAGATTCATGCATGACTTGGCATATATATACAAAATTAAAGTCATGATAAATGACTTTCATTTTGTATATATATGCCAAGTCATGCATGAATCTAAATCCTTAGTACAGATTTGCTAGATATATCACTGCCAAGTTGCAAGTTGCCAGCCTAAAATCTTTCAAAGATTTTATTAAGTGGATTTGGTTTAGGTCCAGTGCATCCAGTGCACTGGACCCGCTTAGATGGTGACATGTGTCCAAAAGTGGATACTTATCATTATCTCAACGGGTACAGTACTATTGAACACTGGACTTAAACTTGACCCTTATCAAGTAATATGCCACTATGAAAGCTGACTCATGAAAATTACCTAATGGCCACCGCAAAGGAAATAAAAGCATTATAAGAAAACAAATTTTCTGTCCTATTTTTTATGTATAATTTATGCTCCATTAATCACAACTTATTATATATTCATTTTTTAGGCATATCATCCTCACTAATTTCAATCAATGTGGCTAAATTAATTTCCATAGTTAATAGATGCATTTAATAAGAAGGAAAGCAAATTATAATGCATAATAGACAAGAAATTCTTAACCTCCCATCCTGATATAAAACACAGTTTACTACTCTTCAGTTTTCAGAATTGGAAAAATGGCTAATCATGGATCTCTTCTGTTTTGCTACATATCCTACATTCTTATACTCACCACAAGCTTATCATGCAGAGCCGCAGATGAAGACAGGAAGGCAAGTGTTATTTTCGTTGCAAAAGAATCTGTCTCTTCTATGGTCCAATGGCTACTAAAACTAGATTGCTACACATAAATCACGCCAAATTTCCGTTTTATATGCCACTCTTTGTGACTTTCTGCTTAAGTTGTTGATGATATGATTCAGGTCTACATTGTGTACATGGGGTCACTTCCAACGGGGCAATACTCTCCATTGTCTAACCACCTTAGTTTGCTTCAAGAAGTTGTTGAGGGCAGGTAACATTTCTAGATGCTATTCAATTTTCTTTGAAAATAATAATAACATTATCAGTTATTTATTTATTTATTTTTTTATGCTCGCTCCCTCTCTCTCTCTCTCTCTCTCTCTAGTTCTATAGAAAATTGCTTGGTTAGAAGTTACAAAAGGAGTTTCAATGGATTTGCTGCCAAGCTCACTGATCGTGAAAGACAAAAGCTTGCTAGTGAGTGCTGCATGCAAGACAATTTTATGGTATCTATTTCCCTAAAGAGTCATATAATTTGATGGGTCATAACATTATAGCATGTTTTTACATACTGTGATGTGCAGATAGGAATGAAGTAGTCTCTGTTTTTCCAAGCAAACCTTACCATCTTCACACAACAAGGTCCTGGGACTTTCTTGGCTTTTCTGAGACAATCAAAAGGAATGCCACTGCTGAGAGTGATGTCATAGTTGGCGTTATTGACACTGGAATCTGGCCTGAATCAGAGAGCTTCAATGATGAAGGATTCAGTCCTCCCCCCTCGAAATGGAAGGGTGAATGTAAAGGCGGCAACAATTTCACTTGCAATAAGTAATGTTGTCTCCCAGCATTTTGTTTATGCATAACACTGAAACACTAAACACAACCAAAAGAAAAATGTCATTGTTCTGTTATTTACACTCCTTTAAATGCTGATCACCAATATGGAACCATCATTTTTCAGCAAGATAATTGGAGCTCGATATTACTCCTCAACATCAAGTGATAATATGTCTGCAAGGGACCATGATGGTCATGGAACCCATACTGCCTCAACGGCAGCTGGCAACAAAGTAGAGGGTGCCAGTTTCTATGGAATTGCTCAAGGTACTGCAAGAGGAGGGGTTCCCTCAGCGAGGATTGCAGCATATAGAGCCTGCTATCCAAATGACTGTCAAGGAGAAAAAATCTTGGCTGCTTTTGACGATGCTATTGCTGATGGAGTTGACATCATTTCCATTTCAATAGGACCATATATTGCAGTTGCAAATTTCAGCCAAGATGTCATTGCGATTGGTGCTTTTCATGCGATGGAGAAAGGGATATTAACTTCTCAATCTGCAGGCAACAGTGCTGGTCTAATAGCTAGTGTGTCAAATGTAGCTCCATGGATATTTTGTGTAGCAGCAAGCAACATAGATCGCCAAATCATAGACAAGGTTGTCCTTGGGAATGGAAAGACACTAGATGTATGTATCATCCTTATATATTTTCACATCCTAAGTTGTCAGTGTAGATGAACTGTTTATGTATAGCATGTAACCAAATAAGTATGTTTGTGTATATGTATGTATGTATGTATGTATGTATGTATTTGATTTACTATTTTGCATTCTGACGGTTCTTCATAAACAGGGAATTGGAATAAATGGTTTCTCATTAAATGGAACTAAATTTCCTCTGGTTCTTGGCCAAAATGCTATGAAGAATACATGCTCTACCTCTACCTCAGAAGGGTAAATTCTGCCACCCAAATCGTTTCAATATTTTCTTATGAACTATTAATCATAAAATGAAACTTCTAATTCTTTTAGTGTTGCAGAGTTTGCAATGCAGGTTGCCTAAACAGCAGTTTAGTAATAGGAAAGATTGTTGTTTGCGATGATCCTGATGCAGATTTTGAGGCCAGCATTGCTGGTGCAGTTGGGTCAATCTTGAAGAATGACCCGTTTGATGATATTGCTGATGTCTTCTCACTACCTACATCTTCTTTAAGCGTTGACAAATATGACATAGTCGCATCCTACCTTAATTCTACAAAGTATAGGTTCCTATATATACCTGTTTGTTCTTTGCATTTGCTTTCTTTAAATAACTCAATTGTCCATGTATTTTACTTTACAGAGAGCCTCAAGCAACCATTCTAAGAAGTGAAGCCATACAAGTTGGTGATGCACCAATAGTTGCTTGGTTTTCTTCACTTGGGCCGAATTATGTTGTGCCAGAAATCTTGAAGGTACTTGTCTTTTGAACCTACAAACTCTTTGGTCATACAATTATCTATTTATTTTTGATAATTCAATAGATGGGAGAGACAAGATTTGAACCTAGACGTCTCCAATGGAAATATTAGGAAGTGCTAATTGAATTAAATACATTGCATTATGCTTGTATTTGGCTGCAGCCTGATATAACTGCCCCAGGGGTAGAAATCTTGGCTGCGTACTCAGAAATTGTTTCACCCTCATCTAGCTCTCAAGACAAGAGGCGTGCTAAGTACAATATATTATCCGGAACTTCCATGGCTTGTCCCCATGTTTCTGGTGTGGCTGCATATGTCAAAACGTTTCATCCTGATTGGTCAGCTTCAGCAATCAAATCCGCTATTATGACTACTGGTAATCTTTCTTATTTCTTCTTCTGCCTTCTTATTTATGTTGCTGAATCACCAACTTTTTTTTATTGTATCTATAGCTTCGCCCATGAATGCTACCGAAATTTTAGCAGCAGAATTTGCTTATGGATCTGGGCAAATCAATCCAACAAAAGCTGTTGATCCAGGACTCGTGTACGATGCTTCCAAAGAAGACTACATCAACTTGCTATGCAGTTTGGGCTATGATGAGAAGAACCTTAGACTCATTTCTGGAGATAACAGCACTTGCCCCGAAGTTTCCACAAAAACATTGGCTAGAGATTTGAATTATCCTTCAATGACGGCCATGGTCAGTCCATTGCAATCTTTCAATGTTACCTTTCATAGGACAGTAACAAATGTAGGCTTTGCAAACTCCACTTACAAGGCCACAACCTTTACAAATTCTGAAGTGAAAATAATTGTTGAGCCTGAAGTGATATCCTTCACGTCCGTAAATGAGAAGTCGTCTTTTGTGGTGCATGTTACCGGAGGACAAGGAATTCTGCCAACTAATTACTCAAAGGCGTCCTCATCATTGGTATGGTCTGATGGCAGTCATAGTGTAAGGAGCCCAGTTTTTGTGTATGCACTGTCGAATTGATCAATGGTGAAAATGATGTTGTTTTGATCCTAATTATATTATGTAGTGGAATATTTACTAGAAGTACTCCAGTTATGCTAATTGCCCAATTAGGTTTTAACTATCAAAGAATAAAACATAGGCTATTACCGATCGCAAAGCAATAAACACAATATGAAAACGACACTAGATGTTTTAGTTTTAAATCTATTGTTGAGCCCAGCAACTAAGAAATAATTTACCTTTTGAGATTAAACTTACAATATTTGTGCACCCGTTGATTTTCTTCATTTTTTTTAAAAGTTAATTATTTATTTATGGTTTTGGTTTTGATTTGGGGTCAAATTAAATAAGCTAAAATTAAACGCATGCAATTGAGCTTTCCTTTGTACGTCTGTCTACCAAACCCAGCCACTTGATCCACCTACCCCACCAACCTGAACCTGAGCCAATCACCACCCAAACTGACGCCTATGGCGGTCGACGACGGGTGTCCTCCTCCAAAACCTGACGGGAGTGGGTTGAGTGGTGGGTCTTCCCTCTAAAACCCGATATCAATTGAACCAATCAACCCTCCACCCCAATTTCTTAGAAATCTTGTTAGATTTTTCCATGTCTACCAAGAATTCGACCCAAAATCACATCTCTGTCCAAGATTCCACCTAGATTTGGCAAAATTTTTGTGATATCCACCTAGATTTGGACGAGATCTTGTGATCTCTAGTGAGATTGAGGGGAAATCTAAAAGCTCTAACGAGACCTGCAGATTGTTGCCGCCTTCTCGGTTCCAACTTAAATCGACTTGAATTGACCCGATCACTGTATTGATTGATGGTAGGTCCTTGATCTGCTACTTGATAGAGTCGAATAGAGTCTAGGTTGGGCACAAACACTACCTAGACCGACCCATGGACAACCTTATTCCTATGGATAGGTTCTATAGCTAATCCATGTATGGGTAAGGCCTTTATTAACCTGGGTCTCGTTTTCCTCCTCCTTCAGAAGGTCATTTACAACTAGGAGGCCTATGCTTAAATCTAGACTTAAGTGGATCTTTAATGGATTGGTGGGTAGCCCATTATCGTTCTCAAAAGCTATTATATGCAATGACACAGGTTGTGAGTTGGTGGGATGAGCTTTAGGGAGCTTAAGCCTAAATGGAGCTTTAGGTCCCTCACTTACCTCTAACCGAGGGTTGTATAAAAAACTAGTGCAATTGTGTGATTATTGATTAGCCCTCATTAGAAGAGTCCTTGTTAAATCTAGGGTACGAATATATTTGAGTCTAACTCTCTATCTATAATGGAGTCACCATTGTGAGCACATCGCCTTGTGTCGCAAGTCGTATGACACGTTTTACTTTCATTAGGGGAGCATGCCTTGGTCGGGTGGACCATTGAGGCAGAGGGTTGGGAGTCATCATTTGTTTTAGGTTTAGGAACCAACTTGGGCACCTCTATATTCTAGGACTAGTATTTAAAGAAGATATGATGTACCCAGATTTTAATTTTGGGTTTAATTATGTAATAGAATTTAAATTCAACTAAATATATATTAAATAATAACGTTTAAAATTGTGAGATCTCAAGAGTTTATGTAACATAATATTATGAGGTTAATTAAAAGTCAATTTTCTTATATATATATATATATATATATATTATTAGTATTATGCTCGTGTGATGCATATTTAAATTTAAAATTATATGTCAATAAATTAAAACTATAATAACAATTAGTAAGCCTCTTGAAAGTTTGATAGAGTTTTTACCTAAAGTAAATCAACTATCTTAATAACTAATGAGTCACATGACAAAAATATATTAAGTTTACTACGCGTAATACATACATATATTAAGCCATTTCATGCAAGGACGATATGTATGCGGTAGGTAAATTTTACAATATTAACAGTTATAAAATTATTATATAGAATCAAAATAAACATTAAATTACTTGAAACTTTGGTAATAATATTTTAGTAGAAGTAGAATTTTAAAATATTCAGAACTTTTTTTATAGACGAGAAATATTCGAAAGTTTACAGTAATAAAATTTTAGGCAAAGTAAATTATTGGTAATAGAATTTAATGTATGGTAAACTCGTTTTTTTTTTTTTTTTTTTTTTTTTTTTTTTTTTTTTTTTTTTTTTTTTTGAGACAAGTATGGGAAGCTATCTTAATAATTAATGAGTGTAAAAACTTGTCACAATGAGAGAAGATTTTTTTTTTTTTTTTTTGAGAAACCAATGAGAGAAGATAATCACTTAGCAAAATCACAAATTTTCAAACCCAACTTTTATTATATAGTATGGGATCATAAATTATAGAGCATAGAGATATTGATTACCAATTTACCATGTACATGACCTACATATTGATGATAGCTGACTGACTAAATACATCTGCATGTTTTTAAACATTTGAATTCCAGTAAGCCAAATCAAGACCTTTGAATGAATTAACTGCATATGTAGCTTAAATGGATATATATTAATTCTTAAGAAAAAAAAAAATTAATGGATAGATATAGAAGTTAGAGCCAGCCTTTATGCTTACATAATTTAGTAACATAATGCGGGAGGATTCATCCAAAAGAAAAAAAAAAAAACAAATGTGGGAGAGGGGCAACTTATATATTTATCACTGTCAAGTTCAAAGCTGCCAGCCTAAGATCTCTCCAAGGTTTTATCAAGTAATATGCCATTAATGGAAGCTGCTTCATAGCAATTACCTAATGGCCACTATAAAGGATAATATATCATCCTCACTAATTCCAATCAATGTCGCTAAAATGGCATAATTTTCATAGCTCATAGATGCATTTAATAAGAAGGAAAGCAAATTATAATGCTTAATAGACAAGAAATTCTTAACTCTCAATCCTGATGTAAAATACAATTTACTACTCTTTAGTTTCATAATAGGAAAAATGGCTAAGTATAGATCTCTTCTGTTTTGTTACATATCTAACATTCTCATACTCACCACAAGCTTATTATGCAGAGCCGCAAATGAAAGGCAAGTGTTATCTTTGTTGCTAAAGATTTTATCTTTTCTAAGGTCCAAATGACTAGTAAAACTAGATTGCTACACATAAATCACTCCAAACTGCCATTTTATCTGTCACTCTTTGTGAAATTCTGCGTAATTATAAAAATTTGATGATAAATTGATAATGATAATTGAAGGTGATAAAATATTGGGCCTGATGGGCTTACCTTAATGGGCCTGACGGATTGGGTCTCTTGGGCCTGTGTAAAGATGGTCCCAGCTTTGAAGGCCCATCACTGACTGACACAGTAAGGGCCCATGATCCGAAACGTCCATAGCCCAGAAAAACCCTAAGATCCGGAAATGGGAATCCTTGCTCACCACGCTTAGAAGAATTGGGAGTAGAGTCCCACATTGAAAAGATGTGGAAACCAAAAAGGAAAAGTCAACCCTTTATCACTATAAAATGCCTAATACCCACAGAAATCGAGGTACGCTTTAATGAACCCTCTCTAACGCACTAAGTAAAACAGAGGAATTCTAACTTGACCGTCGGAGAGCTTTTGGCCGGCACCACACCGGTGCTCTCTGAAGGACTTCTTTCGATTTCTTTTGTTGTGCAGGTTCGCTTCGAGTCGCGAGTACGGTATGACCCATTGGTGACAATTTTCGACGTCATCAGTTGGCGCCGTCTGTGGGAATCGGGTACGGTAACATTATCGCTTCCTAGACAAAAGAGTTACATGGTACTCACACGCTCGATGGCAACCACAAATGACGTCCAAGAAGAAGCCCCCACGACTGCCCTTGAGAGACAGGTCAAGACGCTCGCCGCAGCCGTGGAGCGCCTCACCAAACAAAACCACGACCTGGTAGAGCAGCTGAATCAAAAGAGTGCGGCGGTGAATAGCCAAGGAGAAGATCAAGAAGGGAACAGTGCGGAAATGAGAAATAATGACGGACCACAGGAGAGTAACGCCCCGAGCAAGCAAGTGCGACGGGACGCTAGCATCCCTTCAGTGACGGATACAGCTCCACAACCCATCATCGCGGAGATGCAGGCGATGAAGGAACAGATGGAAGTACTGATGAACGCTCTCAAGGGGCGAGTGTCCAGTGATCTTGACGACCTTGTCAACCGGACTGACTCGCCATTTACGGCGTCCGTCAATTCCTTCCCCCTGCCGAGTAAGTTCCGCATGCCGAGTATGGACAGTTATGACGGAATCAGGGACCCTCTCGATCACCTAGAGACCTTCAAGACCCTGATGCACCTTCAGGGAGTGGCAGACGCAATTATGTGTAGGGCATTCCCTACAACCCTGAAGGGCGCAGCAAGGATTTGGTTCAGCCGACTAACACCAAACTCCATCGGCACCTTCAAGGAGCTGAGCGCCCAGTTCACTACGCACTTCATCGGAGGACATCGGTATAAGAAATCCACGGCTTGTTTGATGAATATCAAGCAGAGAGAGGAGGAGACGTTACGGGCCTACATATCACGCTTCAATAAAGAAGCGCTCTCGATCGACGAAGCCGACGACAAGATATTGGTGGCCGCGTTCGCGAACGGGCTGAAGGGGGGTAAGTTTTTGTTCTCCCTATACAAAAACGACCCAAAGACCATGTCAGAGGTGCTTTACAGGGCCACCAAGTATATGAACGCTGAAGACGCACTATTAGCCCGAGAAGACAGACCCAAGAAAAGAGACAGACAAGAGGACCCCCGACAGGACCAGGGGCGGAAGAAAGAACGGATGGGAGATCGGAGGGAGGACAGACGTCCAAAACCAATGGGCGGAAGGTTCACAAGTTTCACTCCGTTGACTGCTCCGATAGACCAAGTCCTAATGCAGATTAAGGACGAAGGATC
Source organism: Quercus robur (assembly GCF_932294415.1). Lineage (NCBI taxonomy): Eukaryota > Viridiplantae > Streptophyta > Magnoliopsida > Fagales > Fagaceae > Quercus > Quercus robur. Next base: position 28,961,363 of record NC_065534.1, on the reverse strand, counting down.
CCTGACGTTTACGAGAAAGTTGAAGAGTGATCCCAACAAAAGGTCCAGAGACAAATATTGCCGCTTCCACCGTGACCATGGTCACGACACGGCCGATTGCTACGACTTGAAGCAACAAATCGAAACCCTTATCCGACAAGGGAAGCTGAAGAAGTTCGTCAGCAAGGAGAGAACGGATCAACCCCCACAAGAACAACACCCCCGTCGGGAAAACGAGCGACCAAGGCCCCCATTAGGGGACATAAGGATGATAATTTGAGGAACAGGTGCGGCCGGATCGTCAAAAAAGGCTTGCAAAACATACCTTCGGATGGTACAGAATGTCCAGTTGGCGGGTACAGTACCAAAGATGGCAAGAAGGGAAGGCCCCATTATCGGGTTCTCGGAAGAGGATGCACGGCGCCTACACCATCCACACGACGATGCCCTCGTCGTCACCTTGCGGGCAGGCGACTACAATATCCACCGAGTGTTGGTCGACAACGGTAGTTCGGCCGACATCTTGTATTATCCGGCGTTCCAACAAATGAGGATTGACAGGGAGCAGCTAATACCGACAAACACCCCGCTCGTTGGCTTCGGAGGGAGTAGAATATTCCCTTTGGGCGCAGTCACGTTATCGGTGACAGTAGGAGATTACCCCCAACAAATCACCAAGGACGTAACATTCTTGGTGGTCGATTGCTCGTCAGCCTACAATGCTATTATTGGACGACCCACGCTCAACTCATGGAAGGCGGCAACATCAACTGACCACCTGATGATCAAGTTCCCAACGGAGTATGGGGTAGGAGAGCTACGCGGAAGTCAAATTGCCGCACGAGAATGCTACGTAGCTATGATGGAGGTGGAAGACCAGATCCAGGCCTTGAACATAGAAGAACACCGAACGACGGCAGAACCTACAGAGAAGCTAGAGGAGATAACTCTCGACAGTTCCAATCCAGATCGAACCACCAAGATCGGAACGCTTGCCAAACCCGAAATCCGTCAAGAGCTCGTAGCATTCTTGAGGAGCAATAAGGATGTGTTCGCCTGGAGCCATGACGATATGCCAGGAATCGATCCCTCGGTCATGGTACACAAGTTGAATGTGTTGCCCTTGTTCCCACCCGTCCGACAAAAGAAGAGAGTATTCGCCCCGGAACGAGACCAAGCAATAGCGGAAGAGGTCCACAAACTCCAAGAGGCAAGCTTCATCAGGGAAGTCTACTACCCCGATTGGCTGGCGAATGTGGTAATGGTGAAGAAAACGAGCGGCAAATGGCGGATGTGCGTGGACTTCACCGATCTTAACAAAGCATGCCCCAAAGATAGCTATCCCCTTCCAAGGGTCGACATCCTAGTAGACTCGACGGCTCAACACCAATTGCTAAGCTTCATGGATGCTTTCTCGGGTTATAACCAGATCCGCATGCACGAGGACGATCAGGAGAAGACTTCGTTTGTAACCAGTCAAGGACTCTTCTGTTACAAAGTAATGCCATTCGGCCTGAAGAATGCAGGGGCAACATACCAGAGACTAATGAACAAGATGTTCGCACAGCAAATCGGGAGGAATGTACAAGTCTATGTCGACGACATGCTGGTGAAGAGCCGGAAGGAGGAAGACCACTTGGAAGATCTCAAGGAAACATTCGGCACGCTTCGATCCTACAACATGAAACTCAATCCAGGAAAGTGCGCGTTCAGTGTAACGGCAGGCAAATTCCTAGGATTCATGGTATCTCAAAGGGGGATTGAAGCTAACCCGGACAAAATCCGAGCCATAATGGAGATGGCCCCCCCGAGAAACGTGAAGGAAGTACAGAGCCTTAACGGCAAGGTAGCGGCATTGAATAGATTCGTGTCGAGAGCGACGGACAAGTGTTTACCCTTCTTTCGAACATTGAAAAAGTCATTCGAGTGGACGGACGAGTGTCAGCGAGCCTTCGAGGAGTTAAAAACCTATCTATCTTCACCACCTCTACTGAGCCCCTCGCAACCAGGAGAAGAACTCTTCCTCTATTTGGCTATCTCCCCGGAGGCCGTCAGCGCTGCCTTAATCAGAGAGGAGGACAGGGCACAAAAGCCCGTGTACTACGCCAACCGGGCGCTCCGCGGTGCCGAGGAAAGATACCAACCTATGGAGAAACTCGCCTTTGCGTTGGTCACGGCGGCTCGCAAGCTCAAGCCCTACTTTCAAGCCCATACCGTGAACGTAATGACCGACAAGCCCTTGCGAAAGGCACTGAGTAATCCTGAAGCCGCGGGTCGACTAACGCTGTGGGCAATAGAATTGAGTGAGTTTGACATCAAGTACCGACCACGTGTGGCCATTAAAGGACAAGCTATAGCCGACTTCATAGCAGAGTTTACGCGGGACGCGGACAAGGGGGCAGAAGAACCCCCCCAGTGGAACATCTACATCGACGGATCATCCAATAAGCGAGTCGGAGGAGCCGGCATAGTATTGCTGTCACCTGAAGGAGACAAGATTGAATGTATGGTCCGTCTCGACTTCCCCATTACCAACAATGAAGCAGAATACGAAGCGGTGGCAGCAGGACTCGACCTAGCCAAAGCCGCCGGAGCTGAAAGTGTGGTTGTGCATTGCGACTCTCAAGTCGTGACCAATCAAGTAAACGGAGATTATGAATGCAAAGGGGAAAGGTTGAAGAGATATCTTGATCAAGTAAGGGCGAGAGTCGACGGGCTAAAAGCAATGTTCGTCCAGATCCCCAGGGGAGAAAATGAGCTCGCCGATCGGCTAGCCAAAGCCGCTTCAGCAGAACATATGACGGCACCGGGTAATGTACTTTCCTTTGTTCAAATCTTTCCGCTAATAGACCCCGACAACATGCAGGAGATACGCTCCGAAAGAAACTGGACTACACAGATAACTTCATACTTAAAGGACGGGTTACTGCCAGAAGAAAAGGAGGCAGCAAGAAAGCTAAAAGTCCAAGCGGCGAGATTCGTCTTAATAAAGGATATTCTTTACAAAAGAGGTTTCTCCCGTCCTTATCTTAGATGCCTGGGGGCTGAAGAGGCAGACTACGTGATGAGGGAAGTACATGAAGGGATATGCGGGAACCATTCTGGATCGCGGTCGTTAGTGCACAAACTGGTACGAGTTGGGTATTACTGGCCAACCATGCAGAAGGATGCCGAATCCTACGTTAAAAGCTGCGACAAATGCCAGAGGTTCAGTAACTTTATCGGACAGCCAGCTGAAGAACTAACCCCTATAACGGCTTCATGGCCGTTCACTCAGTGGGGACTAGACATCATGGGACCTTTCCCAACGGCGATAAGGCAGCTAAAGTTCTTGGTAGTGGGTATTGACTACTTCACAAAATGGGTAGAAGCGGAAGCTTTGGCCACCATTACAGAAAAGAACATTAGAAGCTTTGTCTGGCGGAGCATCGTATGTAGGTTTGGTATTCCTAGAGTTCTTGTCTCAGATAACGGGAGGCAATTCGACAACGGCCACTTCCGGGATTTCTGCACACAGTTAGGAATAAAAAACCACTACTCATCACCCGCCCATCCTCAGGCTAACGGCCAGGTTGAAGTCACGAACCGATCCCTGTTAAAGATTATTAAGACTCGGCTCGAGGGGGCAAAGGGTATATGGCCAGAAGAATTGCCGAGCATACTGTGGGCATACAGGACAACGGCGAGGACTTCGACAGGAGAGACGCCATTTCGACTGACATACGGGAGCGAGGCAGTCATCCCAGCGGAAGTTGGGCTCACAAGCTACAGGGTTCACAACCATGAAGAGAGCAGGAATGACGAATCCATGAGGCTACAGCTGGACTTGATAGATGAGGTTAGGTCGGCAGCAGAGCAAAGGATCGCTTGATACCAGGATCGCATGTCCAGACATTTCAACTCCCGGGTCCGACACAGAAACTTCCAAGTAGGAGACCTCGTACTCAGGAAGGTCATGGGCGCAACTAGAGACCCTACACAGGGAAAACTCGGCCCCAACTGGGAAGGACCTTATAGAGTTACGTCGTGGAAAAGGAAAAGAACATACCACCTGGAGACAACAGACGGAGAGAAGCTACCGCATCCATGGAATGCCGAGCATTTGAGGAAATATTACCAGTAATAGTGACACGACAACCAGTTTTTCTTTTAAGACTTTTTGGCATTATTAGCTTTTCTTTTAACTGTTTAACTATTTTTGCTACAATCTTGTCGTGCCTTTTTAAGCCCGGGGGGGCAGGCACTTTTCCTTTACGCATTTCTATCAACTTTGATTTTCTACTTGGATGTCATTACAATTGCCCACAAAATAACTGAGGTCCACCAAATGTACGGATGCAAAATAAAGTCCATAAGATGGACGGATCCTTCTAAAGGATGATCACTTGAAGTCCACAAGATGGACGGATACAAAATCAAGTCCACAAGATGGACGGATAAGCCTACGAGGATTATCACTTTCAACAAGATGGACTGATACAAAAAGGAGTCCACAAAGTGGACGAATCACTAAGGTGATGAAACATGAGTCCACAAAGTGGACGGATCACTAAGGTGATGAAACATGAGTCCACAAAGTGGACTGAAACATGAGTCCGCAAAGTGGACGGATCACTAAGGTGATGAGACATGAGTCCACAAAGTGGACGGATCACTAAGGTGATGATATAAATCCGAAAAGTGGACGGATCACTAAGGTGATGAAAAACTGTCCACAAAGTGGACGGATCACTAAGGTGATTGAAAAACTGTCCCCAAAGTGGACAGATCACTAAGATGTTGAAATACATGTCCACAAAACAGGCGAGTCATCAAAAATTGGAAAATACAAAATGGACGGACATGAAATAAAGTCCATGAGATGGACGGACTATCCTACAGGGATAATAACATCTTACATGGACGAATGCTCATGTCCCAAGGTGGACGGAAATAATAGAAGAGCGTGTACGCGAAGTGGACGGACAACTAACTACGTTAAAATTTTTTACAAGTCCATTAAATACGCGATACATTTAAAAATGATGTACAACGCCACAAAGTGGACGGTCCTCATAATAAATCTCTCAAAATAGACGGAAAAGGAAAATCCTCACCGATGTAAATGCTCAATCAACACAAGATAACAAGTCTGCAAAGTGGACGGAGTATCACAGATAAACAAATATTCTCACAAAAATCCTTCCTCAAGAAGGAGGATGGACCTTTAAACAAAGTACCAAACAATGATAGAAAGCATATATGAACATTAAGCCAAAAGCCCCAAAGGCAAATGTTTAAGACAATTAAAGAGGACGGATTGTTCTGAAATGTCAATAAAAAAAAAAAAAGGGGAAGGACGGATTGTTCTCAAAATAAATTACATAGACATTAATCTTTCTTTTGTTCAGCGACTTGGACGTCCTTGGACGGGATGGACTCTCCGTCTCCTTGAGCAGCGCCTTCGCCAAAGAGGTCCTCCGTATTTTCGGAGGCGACGGGGAGGGCAGAGGTCTGGGCTTGGTCCTCAAGTTTGACCATTGACAAATCCAGCTCTGGATAGGCCTTTTTGACTTGACGGAGAGAATCATCGAAGCCTTGAAGGAAAGAGTCTGAAAGCTCGCCCAAGTAGGACTTTGAGCATCGGTACTCCTCGACGGCTACCTCTTTAGCATGACGGATCTCTTCCTTGAGTTCTTTGATCTCCGCCTCCTTTTTCTCGATGACTGTCAGCGCAGAGGCCGTCTTCTTCTCCAGCTCCTTCCTCGCCTTCTCAGAAAGCTCCAGCTTCTTCTCCATCTTGGACCTCCATTTATGGAGTTGTCCGAGCTCTTCCTCCGTTTGCTCCGCCTTCGCGCGCACCCGGTCCAAGGTACTCTCACGGTTGAGACACCGGTCCAGTAGTCCCTTCATCATGACCAAGGACTGCGAGTAGAAAAGAGACCGTCACATAATGTAAATAACAACGAGAAAGAAAAAATAAACTTATTTGACAAACATAACCAACCTGAGCGACGGCGAAGAGGCCCGTCTCCCCCATGGCCTCCGTCGAATGGTTTCCCAGATCTTCATAGTCTTCTGCCGTGATGATGGACGACAGCTTCTCCAATGCATACTTGGAGTCGCCGCGGAGAAGGGAAGGAGGTCTCTCTTGCTTACCGTCTGGGGCCGTCATCAATCCTTTACCCGTCCCCTGCTTCGCTGGAGTGACGGTCTTATTACCCTCAGCCATTAAACCAACCACAGGTTCAAGAGAGACCTTTGGTTGCTTAAATGGACGGTCAGATTTTGATGTCGGTTTCCTCTTAGGGGCTGAAGCCGACACCTTAGGTACCACCTCGCCGGATTCCCTCTTCTTGACGGCTTGGGATTTGATCAAAGCTCTCCTTTTTGCGTCCTCCATCTCTGCAAATAATGACGGATGAAATTAAAACTAAGTAAGGGCAGTTAAATGGCAAAGTAAAGTTGACGGGCTTACGTCTATGAACTCGTTTGTCGTATCTAATTGCCTCTTGGGTGGGCTCAGGACCGTCGCAATACCAATGTATGGTCCTCGGGTTCACCAATTTAGCCCAAGTCCTTTCCTCCGGCGTAGTTTTCCTGCAAATCTTTTCAAGGAAACTAAACTCCTCAAGGCTGACTTGTGGGCGCCGTCTACCTGCAGAGAAAGATGATCAAGATATACACATAAAAATGGACGGATATGAAAAGCAGTACAAAATTAAGACGGATGCATACGTGTCTGATTTATCACTGCCCAAGTTGTGTCGACGGGCATGTACTCCGTCTCCCCTGGATGGTTCATCCATCTGTCACCCTCCAGGAAGAAGTACCGACTCTTCCAGTCTCTATTTGAGTCTGGGGTCTCAAAGATCACCTTCAACAAAGGGCTCCGACTAGCAAAACTATACATCCCCCTTGATCCAGAAATCTCGTCTGGACGGTAACAGTGAAGAAATTCACGGATCGTCAGTTTCCTTTCCCCGTCTGACATTGCACCGTAAAGAATCTCCATGGCTATGAAGACACTCCAGGCGTTAGGGGATATCTGGGTGACGGACAACCCCAGATACTGTAAGAGTTCCCTATGAAGTGTAGAAAGCGGGAATCGAAGTCCAGCCTTCAACGCCTGCTCGTACACTCCGACACCGTCTATCCCTTCATAGTAACACTTCTCCGACGCGTAAGGTAGACGGATGGAAACATAATCAGGGATTTGGAAATTGGTTCTGAAGGTGCTAAAGTGTTTCTCCCTGATGACGGATGTAAACCTATGCACCGTCCACTCTGGCAACATGATGAACTGCCTTAGTCCATCAGCACCTACAACGGACTCCAGTGCTTGATCCCCGTCGTCATCGGAACCCTCTATTTCAACTATCTCCACATCCTCATTTGTTGAGGATGAAGAGGAGGCAGACGGACTCCTATCTTCGCCGGGGCTCTCTTGGTCTTTATGACCGGACGGGTATACATCCTCGTATTCCGTCCCGTCACGAACCACCGACTGGTTACTTGACGCACTAGACATTTCCTACAATTGACGATGAAACCTAAGACTGACGGGTTTGAAAGTATTGACGGGTATAGTAAACCTATCAACAATGTAAGGACGGAAATAAAGCTTGATTATGGTATTAAAGTACTTACCACACTTAGCAGAGGATAGATGATGGTTGATGTAATCGGTAGACACTCGTCCTCGACGGATTGCTCTGACAAGGTTGACGGCTTCGCTCTGACAAACAATTTCTGATTAAAGTGTAAAAATGAGAGAGTGAGGCGCCTTATATATATAGGAGATGCACGGAAGACGAAGCGACGCTTCGATCCTATACAACGACCAGTCAGAGATTGACACGTGGCATGCTCAATAAATGTTGACAACCTGTCAGTACGTACCAACAGATTTGTACCCATCATGTAGCCGTCAACTCGATGAATCTTCCTCTGACGGGTTGACTCGTCTGGAACCGTCATCCTATTTTGTACAAATCCGCCAACCAGTTGTGACAACTTAAGTCGGTTTTTCTGTCTCACGGATCCATTTCCGTTATAAAACGCCCGTCAGACCCCTACGCTATGATCGTCACCCCATTGATCCTTTGTCCTAAAAGCTGACGGACCATTGGGGTGAAGGGGGCAACTGAAGGTGATAAAATATTGGGCCTGATGGGCTTACCTTAATGGGCCTGACGGATTGGGTCTCTTGGGCCTGTGTAAAGATGGTCCCAGCTTTGAAGGCCCATCACTGACTGACACAGTAAGGGCCCATGATCCGAAACGTCCATAGCCCAGAAAAACCCTAAGATCCGGAAATGGGAATCCTTGCTCACCACGCTTAGAAGAATTGGGAGTAGAGTCCCACATTGAAAAGATGTGGAAACCAAAAAGGAAAAGTCAACCCTTTATCACTATAAAATGCCTAATACCCACAGAAATCGAGGTACGCTTTAATGAACCCTTTCTAACGCACTAAGTAAAACAGAGGAATTCTAACTTGACCGTCGGAGAGCTTTTGGCCGGCACCACACCGGTGCTCTCTGAAGAACTTCTTTCGATTTCTTTTGTTGTGCAGGTTCGTTTCGAGTCGCGAGTACGGTGTGACCCATTGGTGACAATTTTCGACGTCATCAGTTGGCGCCGTCTGTGGGAATCGGGTACGGTAACATTATCGCTTCCTAGACAAAAGAGCTACATGGTACTCACACGCTCGATGGCAACCACAAATGACGTCCAAGAAGAAGCCCCCACGACTGCCCTTGAGAGACAGGTCAAGACGCTCGCCGCAGCCGTGGAGCACCTCACCAAACAAAACCACGACTTGGTAGAGCAGCTGAATCAAAAGAGTGCGGCGGTGAATAGCCAAGGAGAAGATCAAGAAGGGAACAGTGCGGAAAGGAGAAATAATGACGGACCACAGGAGAGGTACGCCCCGAGCAAGCAAGTGCGACGGGACGCTAGCATCCCTTCAGTGACGGATACAGCTCCACAACCCATCATCGCGGAGATGCAGGCGATGAAGGAACAGATGGAAGTACTGATGAACGCTCTCAAGGGGCGAGTGTCCAGTGATCTTGACAACCTTGTCAACCGGACTGACTCGCCATTTACGGCGTCCGTCAATTCCTTCCCCCTGCCGAGTAAGTTCCGCATGCCGAGTATGTCCTTTTCTGCTTCTTTCGTCTCTATTGGTAAATTTAAAATTTCCATCTTTTTAACCAATTCTATTAAACTGTTGTTTTCAGTTCTATCAATTGATTTAAGTCTCTCATCAATTTCTTTTTTGAAACTATTACTCTTTTTGGAACTATCTTTTCTTTCTTTGTTGACTACTTTTACTACACTATCTCTTTCTATCTCTTTTGTATCTAACTTCCTACATATTATTTCATTATTTTGTCTTTCATACAATTCTTTTGAACTATCATCATTATTTCTAGGACTATTATTTGTCTTTTCTAGATTGTTATCTTTTTTCTCTTTCCTTTTCATAATTCTTTCTTTTACTATGTCTTTTCCTATATCTAACTCTTTAGGTAGAGTTCCATCTTTTAAATTGGTTGGTTATCTTTCTATTCTTTCTAACATCTCTTTTACTATACCTTTCTTTATTATTCCTTTTTCTTTGTCTCTTTCTAACTTCATCTCTTGTATTGTTTCTATTATGTCATCTTTCCTATCATTATTCTCTTGGCTTTCTATTGAATTTCTTACTTTTACTACGTCTATCATCCTTTGCACTTCTTGACTATAGTCTTTTCTATTACTATTTATGAATCTGTCAGTGCTTGCTAAACTACTATTTTTTCTATCATACCAATTATCTATCACTAAAGATGATCTTTAATGGGGTTCAAAGTTTCTTTCTTGTTCTGAATTTAAAGATTTAATTTTTTCATAAAGTTCCAAAAAACTGTCTATTCTATTATCTCTATCATTTTTTCTTTCTACGGTGGTGGTTCTTTCAATAGCTTCTAAAGATTCCAATTTTTTTATTAATCCTATCTAAGAAACTATTACTGTGTCTATCAGTCTGTTTGTTGATTTTATTACCTGTGAAAGTACCCCAATTATTTGTATTATTATATATATAGTTATAATTATCTATATCACTGTCAGAGTCAGAATCAGTTTCATAATCCATATTACCATTAAACCAGTCATTATCTATATCACTCATTCTATAACCTTCATCATAATCTATATCATTATAGTCCATGTTTCAAATTAGTGTGTGCCTACCCTAAGTGTGAACAAGCAAAAGATGATGAAATGATAAATGTATTTATTCTATTTCCAAGCAATTAATAATTACTGGCGGAACTATTACTAACCACTGGTTTCCTTGTTATCGGGACCACCTCCTCGGGAAACTCCATTGCGGGACCATCCAAACACATGCCTATCCATCGGCTAACAACAAAGGGGCTAATCAACGCGAAACTATGGTTTACCAACGAGTCTTTAGGCTGACCAATGCTAACAAGGAGCAAGTAGTGGCTATGCAGTAATAAAAAGCCTGATGTAGATACTGAGGTAGGCAAAGGGGGAGCAGTAGGGTCAATCTTGAAGAATGACCCGTTTGATGATGTTGCTGAAGTGTTATCATTACCTACATCTTCTTTAAGTGTTGACAAATTTGACATAGTCACGTCCTACCTTAATTCTACAAAGTATAGCTTCCTATTTAGTCCTGTTTGTTCTTTGAATTTGCTTTCTTTATATGAATCAATCGTCCTTATGTTTTACTTTACAGAGAGCCTCAAGCAACCATTCTAAAAAGTGAAGCCATAAAGGATCATGATGCTCTAAGAGCCGCTTGGTTTTCTTCACTTAGGCCGAATTTTCTTGTGCCAGAAATCTTGAAGGTACATGTTTTTTGTACCTACAAAAATCTTTGCCTCAGAATTGATTACATTGTATTATGCTTTTATTTCACTGTAGCTTGATATAACTGCCCCCGGTGAAGAAATCTTGGCTGCATATTCACCAATTGTTTCACCCACGTCCAGTTCTCAAAACAAGAGGCGTGTTAAGTACAATATATTGTCCGGAACCTCCATATCTTGCCCTCATGTTGCTGGTGTAGCTGCATATGTCAAAACTTTTCACCCTGATTGGTCAGCTTTCGCCATCAAATCCGCTATTATGACTACTAGTAATCTTTCTTAATTCTTCTTCTGTCTTTTTATTTATATTTTCCTGGCTATGTACAAGAATTCTTTCTTAAAGTTTATTTTGCTGAATCACCAACTATTTTGTATCTATAGCTTCGCCCATGAATGCTACCAAAAATTTAGAAGCAGAATTTGCTTATGGATCTGGGCTAATCAATCCAACAAAAGCTATTTGTCTGGGGCTCGTTTATGATGTTTCTAAAAAAGACAACATCAAAATATGATGCTTCTAAAGAAGACTACATCAAAATGCCATGTGGTTTAGGGTATGATGAAAGGAAACTTAGACATATTACAGGAGCTAACAGCCCTTGCCCCAAAGTTTCCAAGAAAGTGTTGCCCAGGGATCTAAATTACCCATCACTGACGGCTATGGTCAATCCATAAAAGTCTTTTAGTGTTGCCTTTCACAGGATAGTTACGAATGTAGGCTTTGCAAACTCCACTTACACCATTGACTACCTAGGAGAGAGCACAACAGTAATATAGAAGAATAAACAATGATAAAATAGATGATAAAGAAGAAAATAGCAAAAAAGATATATTCAAAATAAGGTTTAAATGGAGTATGGAATATGAAAACTGAAACAAGTAAAATCTTACTTGAAATAAAACTTCTTTCTTGAAAAAAAACTTCTTTCGGATACAAGCTTGAAAATAAACACTGTCTGAAGAGTTACAAGATTACAAAATAAAACTGTCTAAAACTAAAAGGTTACAAGGTTGTTTGAGGGGAAGATTACAAGATTACAAAAGGAAAGTAGAGTACAAAAGTCTTTCGGAGAGAAGGAGAGGGAAAGCTATTACAAAGTCTTTCTTAAGCTTGGAATCTTTTGGAAGTCTAGAAACTGGAATTTAGAAGCCTATTTGGAGTCTTTTAGAAGCCTATCTTTTGTCTGCGTAGTCCGTCTCTTTTATAGATGTAGTGAACCATGGTAAATTAACCTGGGTAGGTAAAGTTAACTCAAGTTAAACTGTCGGTGGGAATCATATATTCTGGGAATCAGAATTTGTCAGGATTCTTTTTCTCACATTCTGTCACATGCAAGTAAATAGTAGTGACTCATCTGTCTTTATCTGTCTAGGAATTTATCATTTTCTTGTTACGCATGCTAGTAAACAGTGATGATCTCTGTCTGTATTTGTCTGGACTATCTTGGACTTGTTTCGAGGCTATTCACACATGCTGGTGAATAGTGATCTGCTATGTTGATGAATAGTGATCTGTTGCCGTGAATAGTGATCTGTCATTGATTTCTGTCTGGGAGAGCATTCTGTCTATCTTGGAGCATCTAATCTGTATTTGCATAGTTATCATAACCTAGTGGATCAGAATTATCCTCATACTGCTCATGCTCATGAACTACTCCATAATTACTACATAGAACGCAGTATGAAATAGGAAGATAAATAGGAACATGATCCTTTGCTGTCATCTGTCTAGGATCCTTAACATTCTTTCTTCTTCCAAAAAGCCTCATTGCTGAAGGTCTTGGACCATATACGGCTATTCTGTCAGTGTAGCTGAATAAGTGGAAGCCTCTGTCTAATTCTTTTTGTATTTCATAAATCTTGTTACTCATGAAATTAGACCATTCTTGAGCCAGAGCATCTGGATCATCAAGTGATAAATAATTATCTCCCGTATACTAGTTGTATTCAGGGATACATCCCCAATCATGGATAAGGACCAGAATGTGTGCTTGCTGAACTTCCATATGATAACTATTGTCCCAAACTGGAAGAGTACTCCATATAGTAATCCTCATATAATTAAGTCCTCCAATCTGTGCGGCCACTTCTTGGATGACTTTAGGAAATAAACTAATCTGTCTTCCAGAAGTTATGATCAACTTGCTAATAAATCCTGCTTCAAGCATTTTAGATAACCATAAAGGATCACAAATTACTGGATCTTCTGTCTCTGTATTGATAAGTAATCCCGAATAGGGATTGTATCTGTCTCCTGTTCCTTCATAAACTCTGTCTGCGTCTTCGAAACTTTCATACCATGTGGCCTTATGAGATAGCCATGTATCATCTGTCATATCTTCTGTTCTGATAAATGCTGTAGAGACTAAAACTTTAAAAAGCTGCATCCATCTATCATAAGAGCTTGTTAGTGCTTTATGAGTTAATATCTTCTGTTGGATTTTAGGAAGTAAAGTTCTAATGGCAAGTCTCGTTTTTTGCTGAATCTTAGGGTGGAGCTTTGAAAAGCTTGTTCCCATAAGATAGCTTTTTAGAGATTGTGATTCCGTCTTTGTGGAGTTTGAATCTCCATCCTCCTTGCTAGGGAGTTGACAACCAAGTGCTTCAATAAATGCACCGGTGTTCACAAGATATAATTCCAAAGCCTTAAGGGTCTTTTGGAATAAGGATTTCTGTCTAAGGGTAAAGGCTGCCTGTAGATTATCAAGAAGTAGTTTAATATGAAGAGGAAGGTCTATAAATTCTCTGCCTCGGATGATGAGGTCAGTGCGAAGCACTTCTTGCAGAATTTCACTTTTGCCATCACATGAATACATTGCTTCTGTTAGCAACGTATCCTGAAGGGATATTGTCTCTATCGAGACGCCTTCATGCCTATCTGAAATCCTAACATAAGGTTTTTGGGTTTAGGTTTGGGTTGCACCACTGGTGCTGGTGCCTTGCCCTTTCCTTTCATGTCTGTCTGGGAGGTTCTTTTACTCATAGTAGTCTGCAAATGGGTTTTGGGAAAAGGATTACGTCTTGAAAAATGATCTTGAAAATAAATATTTTCTTGCAAAGCTTCTATAAAATTTATTTTAAAAACTTTTCTGTCAATATCCTTTTGTAAAATCTTTTCAAAATGTTTTATAAGAAAAGCAAGAAAAACATTTATAATAAAACAAACTTTTCTTTGTACACTTTTGTGCTCTTGCTGAGTAGTAGTAGTATCATGATAAAGTCTATTGGTGTCTAAGTGGCTAGAATTCAAAATACTCACAAGGTTTATTATGATTTTATTTGTCCTATATACAATGCTATATCTCTCATTCTGCAGTAAAGCTTCTCCATAAAGTCTTTCATTAATAGGAAAATCTGTCAGGGGGTTATAATTAGTTCTGCCTGTCAAGAAATTAAATCTGTCATTATTCAAGAAATTACCACAATTAATGTTTTCTTTAATGATTAATAAAGGAGAATCTGTCAAAACTTCTTTTATTAAAATATTTGTTATATGAATATTTAAGGATACTATAAAGGGTCTAAATATGTCATTTATTATAATTTTGTTTGGTACTCCTATCATACTGTCAGTCCATATACTATCAGTCCATGCATATTGATTACAAAAGATTGTATCCATATTGCCGTCTTTTATGCCTTTTCTACTAAGTTCTTCTGTACGAGGAGATTGGACTTTATGTTGGTGCCTATACAAAAAAGTAATGGGGAAATAGGAACAAATCTCTGTCTCTTTATTTTGTCTCAATTTCTTTTTGTCATTTTTTGTCAATTGGTCATCTAGTAATATTTCTGTCTTTAAAGATGACAAGCTTGTTTCAGCTCTATAGATTCCTCTTTCGTTGATATCTTTTAAAATAGTAACCTTTTTAGAAGAGTGTTTTTCTTTCAAGACAGGTGGTACAATGAATCTAAAGAATATATCTTTTCCCAACACATTAGTTTTAATTCCTTTATTTGTCACTAAAAAGGGATAAAGCAAAGCCATAAAAGGGGTTCCTAAAATAATTTTAGAAGGAAGGTCTTTAATTAAAACAAAGGTTGTTTCAAAATATATTCCATCATGGCATATATGAACATTAGGTATTTTATAATTAATTATTAGTTTTTTTCCATTGGCTTGAATTAATCTTTCAGATGATTTTTCATGATACTTAAAGGGTATTAGTTCTTCTTGAATAAAATTCATGTTAGCACCTGAGTCTATTAAAACAATTTCTGTCAAAGAAAACTCTTTATTAATTACTAGAATAATTTATGTATGCCATCTTTGGAAAATTACTCTGTCAATTAAACTCAAGAAATTCTGTCTATTGCTATCAAATTTATTATTATTATTATTTGAAACATCAATATCTGTAACTTCTTTATCAGTAGGAGGATTAGGGGGGTCTAGCATGGGCTAATCAATCCAACAAAAGCTCGTTTATGATGCTTCTAAAGAAGACAACATCAAAATGCGATGCTTCTAAAGAAGACTACATCAAAATGCCATGTGGTTTAGGGTATGATGAAAGGAAACTTAGACATATTACAGGAGCTAACAGCCCTTGCCCCAAAGTTTCCAAGAAAGTGTTGCCCAGGGATCTAAATTACCCATCACTGACGGCTATGGTCAGTCCATCAAAGTCTTTTAGTGTTGCCTTTCACAGGATAGTTACGAATGTAGGCTTTGCAAACTCCACTTACAAGGCCACGACCTTCACAAATTCGGAAGTGAAAGTAGTAGTAGAGCCTGAAGTGCTCTCCTTCAAGTCCTTACATGAGAAGAAGTGTTTTGTGGTGTCTATTACCGAAGGACTAAGAGTTTTGCCAACTGATTTCTTAATGGCATCCTCATAATTGGTATGGTCTGATGGAAGTCATAGTGTAAGGAGTCCCGTTATTGTGTATGAGCTGTCAAATTGATCAAGGGTGAAAAGAAATTATGCAGTGGATTATTTACTTAAAAGTATAATTATGCCAAGTGTTCCATTTGGTTTTAAAATTTGGCCGTCACCAATTGCAAAGCAATAAACGCAATATGAAAAGGAAACATGATATGGTGACAAAGTACAAAATTCAAGGAAAATGTTAATCTACTACAAGGTGACGCATCCAAATAAGCAAACTACTGATTCTACTCTAATAAGAGAAGTTTGGTGACAAAGTACAAAATTCAAGGAAAATGTTCCCAAGAGAAAAATCTACTACAAGGTGACGCATCCAAATAAGCAATCTACTGATTCTACTCAAATAAGAGAAGTTTGCAGATCTAGTGCAAAACCTTTGTTCATAAACTCTACTAGCTAGATAAATTTACTATAGAAGCATTCAACAACTTTAAAACCTCTAAACTCTTGAATTTTATGAATGCTCCACAGATGACACACCCATGTTTCCCGTCCCTAACCTTCAACCAACTCCAAGAACATCTTAAAGATTTGATTGACTTCAAAACAACTAAGTTCCTATGATTTTAACTTGATCAGTCGATTACACGAATATCAATCTTGAATATCCACTCTCTGAACTCACAGGTGGTGGCTTGAATGATTTCTTAATAGGGTTCACGACAAAGTGCCTCTCTAGCCATATAAAGTCGAGTTATAATAGTGTCTTTTATACATGTAAGTAGGGTACATAATATCGAGCAAACAACCTACAACAATAATTAATGACACATCAGCCCTGATTCTCAAACGACCGAGATTTGATCTAGAGTAGTTGAACTCTGCATGAACTGTATTTCTTGAGCTACTTCTTGCACAAATGGCCTTAAACATGATGTAACTTGTATAAATTAACTATAGACAAATTTGACAATTACATTGTCATGGAATATGCCAACTATAAATTTAACAAAGGGTATTATCTACATCTAATTACCTTAAATACCCAATGTGTCATCCTGGTGCTATTAAACCTTCTATAAAAACTTTTCTTCGTAATACTAGTAGCTCTGTGCATAGTTGTCAAAACATGAATCGTATCGTGAATTGATTTTTAATTTTTCTATATCGTGTATCGTATCGTATCGTGTATCCTAAGATACACAAACACTTATAAAAATTTATAAAAAATTTTAAATATACATATATATATATATATATAGGGTATATTCATTCTAAATTTTGAATGTATTCAACTAATGACTAATTTATTCATCACTTATGTAATAATATTTAACAAGCTAACTAAATAAATCAAACTAGCATGTGTTTATAACATACACATTCAAATTACTTAAAATTCAAAAGTGATAATATATTACAAATGACCCAAAAATAATAATTTATTTTCATCATATTCATCAAATTGCCTAATCAAACCCATCTAAGTCATCATTATCATCATATTTATAATTTTGCAAATTTATTTCTTCATTAAAATTTTCTTCATCGTTATTCATTATTAACATTTACTATCTCTTATTGTTCTTTTTATTTTAATAATTTTTTTATAAACTTTCTTTTGGTATTCTAGTTTCTTGGACTTATAACAATAACGATAAAAATAAAATAAATTTTTAAATATTAAAGTGAAAGGTAAGTATGTATTGTGTAGTCCAATTGTAGGAGAGAGAGGAAAAAAACTTATGAATATGTTATTTTAGTAGGCTAAATTAAGTAAACTAATAATTTTTCACTAAAAACAAGTCTAACAACTTGTTAAATTAAAATAAAAGTACAAATTTTAACAAAAAATCTCATTTTAAAGTATTTGTCTATGTATCGTACGATACAGACGATTTTATGATACGATACGATTCATATGATACGCATACTGTATCGTATAATTCATGAGCACTTACGATACGCCAATATGATACGAAACTTTTTCCACACGATACGATATGTATCGCATATCGTACGATACTGACAACTATGGCTCTATGATTGCTCTAAGTTCAACAACCTTCTCGCCAGCAAGTTCTTGTTGATATATTTTATTGATGTTGACAACTTCCAAGGTAGGCCTAACTTTTTTATAACATCAAGAATTTAGAAAAGTAGAGTTTTTAAATAAATTAATGATGACTATAAAAATCTTAAAATTCATATATGATATACAGACAATTAAAAAAAGAGCAATTTGATAAAGAAATAAGTGAAATTTAAAAAGTCATTAATTGACTTATAGTAGAATCTGAAGCCATAAATTTGGTTGAAAATGCATTAAAAGGAAAATTTCCATGATAAAAAATTTGTTTAAATGGAAAGAAATTAATGTATTTAAGGATATATGCTATTTGTTTCAGGGAATAAAATATTATAATCGGTCAAAGAATGGTAAAAATGGCAAGAGCAAGTTAAGGAGTAATATTGCTTATTTATGGACATGTATTTAAGATAAAAAAATTATGACTTATATTCCGAATATAGTGTTCTAAAAAATTATTCCTACATATTTTTCTTCTTCTTAACTTACAATGTTTCATCAGTTATTTTTCAACCAGAACCATCTCTTGAAATTTTCCAAATGCAAATCTTTTGAAAATTTATAAATGTAAATTTAAATTTCTTATATTTTTCTCCAAAAAAAATTCTTATAAAATTTATGCATTTCAAATATATTTTTGAAAGTGCCGTAAACTATCTTTTTTATTTATTTTTTATTTTATGAACTTTTTTTTTTGAGAGACTTATTTTATGAACCTATTAGGCTATTACTATCCCTTTTAAAGTTAATGGTTTTTAAGAAAAGCATATTGAATCAATTAGTTAATTACATTTCTATAAGTGTCGCACCGGAGCATTTTCATGAATGAGTTTACATTCAAATTAAGTGAAGCTTCAAAAGAATACTTCATAATTAATAATGTCTCCTTAAAAAGAGATAAATAAAACTAAAAACAAAATTTTCCCTAAATTGAATTGTTAAAGAAAATTTGACTTATTTGCTTGTTCTTCAACTAATAATTCCATATTGGGTAGATATAGATTTGAATGGTTAGTAAATTAAAAGAGGTAGTGGTTGGTAGCAATAAAATCTTATAATATATTTAAGAATAAGTACAACCACACACCCAATCAATTGTAATACCCATATATAAATCCAACCAAATTGGGACTTTAGTAAGATATTATTAGGTGTGGTAGAATGTATTAAATTTTAAGTAAAATACTGATGTAACAGTCTCTTATTAGATGTGTAAAACATGAGTTTTACATCCAATCCTGAGCAAATTCAGACTCTTTTTTTAAATATCAATTGCACTTTAATAGTTTCTATATTTATTATCTTTTTTCTTAAAAATTTTTTGACTTTGAGGATTTTTTTTCATTGGAAGACGCCGTGAATCAAGCCGACCAATTACGTAATTCTAGCTATTTTCTTTTTTAATGAACATGAGTCTATAGAAAATATATATTAAAAAAATTTCTTAAAAAAAAAAAGAAGTGCTATATTTATAACATTTTCACAACAGATTATAGGTGGTTAGTTGTTATTTCAAATTTGAACTTATCACTGAGATTACTTTTTTGCTCCAACAATAACAGCTAGTAACAACCTGCTTCTTATGATTTGTTGTGAAAATGTTGTGAGTATAACATTTCTTAAAAAAAAAAAAAAAAGTCTAAATAAAATTAATTGCTTGCCTGGTAAAATAAGTAAGTTTAAAGTTTAAAAACTTTAAAATCATAGAAAAACAATGCACCAATATTAATGAAAATCCCCAAACAACTTGAAAAAAAAAAAAAAAAAAGACTCAAAACAATATGAGAGTGATAATTTTTTTTTTAAAAAAGTCTTCAATAAAAAAAGTCTAACTCGAGACCCAAGCAACTAACCCAAATACTTGGGTTGGATTGGGTATCTGTCTGTCAAACTTGATTTTTATTGGGTTGGGTTGCGGGTGACCGTAAACCCGACCCAATATCACTTATATTCATACACAATGGCAAAATAAATGGTAGGGAACAAACATAAGTGGAATTAGTGGGGAATAATATCGTGCCACATTGGCGTGTGTAATTGTGTTCTCTAAGATGTGTTCACTAGTCATTATCCAGGAAGGATTCATTCGAAAAGAAAGCATATGCATGCGGGAAGAGCAACATTATAGACCACTGCGAAGTTGCAAGCTACCATCCTAAATTCTGTCCAAGGTTTTAGTTGGTAATATCATTATGAACCTGACTCATAGCAATTACCTAAATTAAAGACCACTCTAAAGGAAGTGACAACATCGTGGAGTATAAGGATCTGTATAGTTGACATGTGTGCGTAAAATAACTGAACTATATATTATAACATAATTAGAATCATCCTCGATAATTTCAATCTAAGTTTTCCTTAAAATAAAATCTTCCAATAAAAGTTTCTAAGTTTAATTTTATTCCATAGACGCATTTTCCCTTTTTATAAGGGGATTTGTACCCGGACTTCTCTATTGGAAATATAAGGAAGTACTAGATAAATGACAAAACTTTTGGCATTCCATGCATGCATTTGGAAACAAGAAATTAAATGTGAATGCTTAATAGACAAGAGAATCTGAACCTTAAATTCTTATATAAAATACCATTCACCACTCTTCCTCTTAAAAAAAAAAGGTTTAATTTTCAGAATTTCAGAATCAGGAAAATGGCCATGCATGGATCTCTTCTGCTATGTTACATAGCCTACATTCTCATACTCACCATAAGCTTATCATGCAGAGCTGCCGATGAGGATAGAAAGGTAAGTGTTATCCTTTTTTTTTTTTTTTTTTTTTTTTGGTGGATAAAAAATGGGTAGAGGGGGGCGACTAGTATGATTTCCCTTCTTGAGCATGACCATAATAGTAACCTACCTGCTTCTAGGGGAGACTCCATACTCTCGTTCTATAAGAAACCCACTTATTATCTTTGGACCGTTTAGGATGGAGACAGGATATAAGAAGCACTAACACATAGCTTAGGAAGCAAAAGTGCAAATTCGGGTTAGGGTGTGATGCGGTGCGGTGACTCGGCAATTTTTGGTTGGAGGGAAAGAGAGAGAAGGTAGATTGGTGAGGAAGAAAGGGATGACAAAAGGGTAGAGAGAGATGTCAAATCTATTTGGAATGAAGAAGGAGAAAGAAGGATTAGAGGAAGAGAGAGAGAACAGTTGGTGAGGGAGAAGGAACTACCTCAACCCAAATTGATTTCGGAGTTTACCTTGATCGGTGCTCTCTCTCTCGGTTCGGGTACGCCTAGAAAAATCATTTGAAGGTAAATTCAAAGTGTAAACAATTTTACCCCTTGGGCCCACTTATTTTACGGTCAAAGATATCAAATTTCAAGTTGACTGAATTTCAGCCCAAACCATACACTTCTTATGGTGTAAAATGTTTTCCCAATTTCCATTACAGTCGAAACAAGCATAGCCTAAGGGCAATAGTAGATAAGGAACCTTTGGGATCAATTTAATATTTATAGCCGATATTTAGGGGGTAAATTTTGCAAAATATATCATCTTTTAATGATAAGTAATTATTTAAATTGATACAATTACCAAATTATTTGGGAACTTTTAAAAAAAATAAACAAATAAGACGTGGAAAGGGGAAAAAAAAGGAAAAGAAAACCCTGGAGTCAAACGGTGTATTTTGCCGTGTTTTTTTACTTTTTTATTTTAAACACCATTTTTGGCTTGTTTCGGACTGTATTGGCCTGTATCGGCCACACCTTGTGAGACTCTTTTCTGCTTTAATGATAATGCAGGTATACATTGTGTACATGGGGTCACTTCCTACGGGGCAATACTCACCGTTGTCTAACCACTTTAGTTTGCTTCAAGAAGTTGTTGAGGGCAGGTAAGCTACGATTGAGAGGTAACATTGCCTTTTGTTTTTATTTAAAAATAATAATGTCAGATTTTTCTAATTCTCTTTCTCTTTGTCCTTCTCTAGTTCTGTAGAAAATTCCTTGCTTAGAAGTTACAAAAGGAGTTTCAATGGATTTGTTGCCAAGCTCACTGATCTTGAAAGACAAAAGCTTGCTAGTGAGTGCTGCAAGACAATTTTATCATATCATTTCCCGAAAGAGTCGCATAATTTGATGGGACATAACTCATAACATTATAGCATGTATTTACATACTGTGATGTGCAGGTAGGAAGGAAGTAGTCTCTGTTTTTCCAAGCAAAACTTACCATCTTCACACAACAAGGTCTTGGGACTACATTGGTTTATCTGCGACAGTTGAAAGGAATGCTGCTGCTGAGAGTGATGTCATAGTTGGCTTTATTGACACTGGAATCTGGCCTGAATCAGAGAGCTTCAATGATGAAGGATTTGGTCCTCCTCCCAAGAAGTGGAAGGGTGAATGTAAAGGAGGCAAAAATTTCACTTGCAACAAGTAATGTATTTTCTCCCAGTTTTTTGTTTATGCACAACACTGAAACACAAAACACAACCAAAAGAAAAATGTCATTGTTCAGCTATTTGTACTCCTCTAAATGCTGATCATCAATATGGAACTATCATATTTCAGCAAGATCATTGGAGCTCGATATTACTCAACATCAAATGAAAGTAAGACTGCAAGGGACGATATAGGTCATGGAAGCCATACTGCCTCAACGGCAGCTGGCAACAAAGTAAAGGACGTCAGTTTCTATGGAATTGCTCACGGTACTGCAAGAGGAGGGGTTCCCTCAGCGAGGATTGCAGCATATAAAGCCTGCTATCCAAATGGCTGTGAAGATGCAAGTATATTGGCTGCTTTCGATGATGCTATTGCTGATGGAGTTGACATCATTTCCATTTCATTAGGACCAAATTCACCTAATGCAGATTTCAGCAACGATGCCGTTGCGATTGGTGCTTTTCATGCTATGGAGAAAGGGATATTAACTTCTCAATCTGCAGGCAACAGTGGTCCAGATAAAGCTACTGTGGGAAGTATAGCTCCATGGATACTTAGTGTAGCAGCAAGCAGCACAGATCGCCAAATCATAGACAAGGTTGTCCTTGGGAACGGAAAGACACTAGCTGTATGTATCATCCACTCCTATATCTTTTTAAATCCATTCTAGTCATTGTACATGAGTGTTCCAATTTATACTCCACCAATTCAATCATAGTATACCATTTGTACATAAGTTGTGATTGGTAGCCAATAAATTGAAACACAAATGTGAGACTCTGGATTTTTATTGTCATGTATGTATTGAATATCTATTTTGCAATCTAATGGTTCTCCATCAAAAAGGGAATTGGAATTAATGGTTTCTCATTAAACGGAACTACATTTCCTCTGGCTGATGGAAAAAATGTTGTTGTGAGTGATTGCTCTGATTCCAGGTAAATTTTTTGCCATTCAAGTTGTTTTAATATATATTTTAATGATATATTAATGACAAAATGAAACTTGAAAATTCTTGTATTGCAGTTATTGCAGTGTAGGGTGCCTAAACAGCACTTTAGTGAAAGGCAAGATTGTTCTTTGCGATAAGCCTCAAGGAGATGATGGGGCCAGCAGTGCTGGTGCAGTTGGATCGATCTTGAAGAATGAACCGTTTGAATATGATGCTAGTATCTTCTTATTACCTGCATCTTCTTTAAGCGTTGACAGACATGATATAGTCGCATCCTACATTAATTCTACTAAGTATGGGTTTCTATATAATACCTATATGTATTGTTAGCTCTTTGCATTTGTTTCTTTTTACTATTATTATTTTCTTTGGATTTGTTTCTTTAAATGACTTGGTCATCCTTGTGTTTTACTTTATAGAGAGCCTCGAGCGACCATTCTAAAGAGTGAAGCAGTAAAAGATCGTAATGCCCCCAAAATTGCTTCATTTTCTTCACGTGGGCCGAATATCTTTGCACCAGAAATATTGAAGGTACATGGCTCCAGAATTTTTTTTTTTTTTTTAGGGAAAATAAATTTTGTGGTCTACAAAGTTTCTTTATTACAAATTTGTTCATAGTATTAGCAAGAAAATAAAATATAAACTATTAGTTCATTTGACATATAGTTTCATAATACAATGAACATACTAATTATTATTACTAAGATGAAATCTTGGAAATCATCCATTATTTTCAAATACAATAAAAATATTAATTATTATCGCTAAGTGAACTTTAATTATTATTACTTAGAATTCTTTTATCTATTAGTTTGTTTTAACTCTTTACAATTCTTGTATTTAACAATTCAACTCAATTTTGACAACTATTGTTCTTTGTAATTGTATTAAGTGCGTTTGGATTTTGATTATAAGTCAATTTATTATTTCATCTTTTTTCTTATTATTTGCAAGTCTCATGTGAGTTCCTACTTATTTTATACTTTCAGCAAAAAATTAGATAAATTGTTCCCAAATAGATACTAAGAAAATTTTTGTTGTGTTAATATTTGATCTTATCTTCACTCAATCACTCTTGGCTATCCCACGTGCCCAGTCCTTACTCAACAAATAACAAATTAAAAGCACTTCAAATTCAACAACTAATTTTTATTTTCAAGGTTTTAGATTAAATTGGCTTGTTGTTGGGCTTTTTTTAAAAAAAAAAATTCTAAGATATTGGTAAGAGAATTTTAAGGTTATTTTAGTTGTGCTTAAAAAATAAATTTAGGGTTAGAGTGTTCAAATTTTTATTTTAGAGGGTCAAAACAAATAAAAGTTTTATATTATATATATATATATATATATATTCGCCAAGTGAACCCCCTACAAGCTCTTTTATCATATATATATATATATATATATATAATTCAATAATTGGAAGATGGAAATTTGAATTTTTGATGTTTCAGCTCTGAAAACACCTAGATATGCCAATTATATTGTATTATGCTTTAAATTGGCTCACATGTGTTGCAGCCTGATATAACAGCACCAGGGACAGAAATCTTGGCTGCATATTCACCGATTGTTTCACCCACATCTTTCGTTGAAGACAAGAGGCGTGTTAAGTACAGTATATTAAGCGGAACCTCCATGGCTTGCCCCCACGCCTCGGGTGTGGCTGCATATGTCAAAACGTTTCACCCCAATTGGTCTGCTGCAGCCATCAAATCTGCCATTATGACTACCGGTAATCTTTTTCAATTCTCCTTGTGCCTTTTTATTTTTCCTAGCTAAGCGGTTTTCGCTAGGATTTGACTTCACAGGCCAGGGGGAAATTTTTATACACATGCAAGTGCACTGTTAACATTTTCCATATAGTGTGTTTGAGACCAATCTGAAATATAAAAAACACTCATGTTTATATCAAGTGATATTTAATGCAAAAAAAAAAAAAAAAAAAAAAATCAACAAAACAGTATTAATCTGTAAAAGATCTTTCACATGAATAAATCAATTTTTGATTTTTTGTAAAGTCAAAATTTCACTTATGAATGGAAAGAGTTTATATAGTGAGACAGACTTCAAGTACAACATACATAAAATTATGTTATTTTGGAATTATCCCAAAGTTCTATTGCTTATTAGTTATTAGTTAGAATTTGAGTTCATGTCAGGAGTTTAAAAAAAAAATTATATATATTTATTTATTTATTTTTAGAGATAACAATATATTTTTTTTCTTTCCCCAACCTTCATTTTTTAAATAGGTTTTGAACTTTAAAATGCTGATAAAATATGGATTTCTCTTTTTAATGAATTCTGACATATAAAAAAGATACTAGTATATTTTTAATAAAGTTATATATTATATATATATATAAGTTAATAGTGATTATAAATATGATAACAAATTAATATAGCCAATTTTTTTTAAGTAAATAAAAACAAAGTTATAATTAGGGGGCTCCCATAAAACAGCCTTGGCTCCGCCTATATGGCTAAGTACTAGTAAAGTTTTTGTTTTTGTTTCTTTAAATGGAAAGTATAGTTTTTTGTTGCTAAAAATCACCAACTTATTTTGTATTTATAGCTTCGCCCATGAATGCAACCAAAAATTTAGCAGCAGAATTGGGTTATGGATCTGGGCAAATCAATCCAACAAAAGCTGCTCATCCTGGACTCGTGTATGATGCTTCCAAAGAAGACTACATCAAATTGTTATGCGGTTTAGGCTATGATGAGAAGGACCTTAGACTCATTTCAGGAGATAACAGCACTTGCCCCAAAGTTTCCACCAAAACATTGGCCAGAAATCTGAATTATCCTTCAATGACGGCTATGGTCAAACCATCGAAGTCTTTTAATGTTACCTTTCACAGGACAGTTACGAATGTAGGCTTTGCAAATTCCACTTACAAGGCCACAACCTTCACAAAATCCAAAGTGAAAATAGTTGTAGAGCCTGAAGTGCTCTCCTTCAAGTCCTTATATGAGAAGAAATCTTTTGTGGTGTCTGTTACTGGAGGACAAAGAGTTCTGCCAACTGATTACTCAATGGCGTCCTCATCATTGGTATGGTCAGATGGCAGTCATATTGTAAGGAGTCCAGTTTTTGTGTTTGCACTGTTAACTTGATCAAGGGTGAAAATGACATTGTCTTGGCCCCGATTATATATATTATGCAACAGATTATTTACTTAAGTTCTAGTTATGCTACTAAGTGTTTTGTAACTCAATTAGTTGGTATCTTTTAGTGTTTTCAATGAAGACACCCACACTTTAAATCCCCCTTCTTATTGCAACTATGGAATTAAGAAAATAAAATAAATAAAAAGTCTAGTTATGCAAATTGTTCAATTAAGTTTTAACAATTAAAAAATAAAACATAGTCTACAACATTTGTGCAACCACCCCCCCCCCCTCCCCCCCCCCCTTTTTTTTTTTTTTTTTTTTTAAAAATTTTAAATCTCCTTAATTTGATATTTTCCTTTTTAAATCTATTAAAGGTAAGAAGGTTATTGTGAGTCTATGCCAAAGAAAGACCAATGTTCATCCTCTTCGCGAGAAGCACAATCCACTTTGTACTCCTCATTTTTGTCATCATTTTGGTGCTATTGTACACAGTCTTCCTAATTGTTTTAAATTGTAAGCTAGTAAGAAACAAGTTGACAAAAGAATTCATGCGCAAGGCGATGCTACTTAAGATTGTTACCATGTGATGTGTTTATGGTATATATTCTTTTGGAAAATACTAGAACCACAACTTTTGCCACAACTTGCTTATGTGACAAGTTGTAAGTAGTAGAGTTGTAGACTCACTGCTTTTATTCCACCACTCGCGACTTACTACGTGAGCAAATTGTGGCAAAAGTTTTGGTTCTAGCATTACTCTATTCTTTTTTAGTTGTTTAGAATCTAATTTTCAATGAAAAGTATAAATTTTGGAGATAAGGTAAACGAGGAAAGGGAAGGAAGAGGTGGAATTCGAATTGATGCATGAGGTCTATAAATAATGAAAACTGCTATGTTCATAATATTTTCATAACAAATTTTAGGTAACGCATTGTTACTAGTTTTAATTTCAATCCACAATTAAAACTACTTTTTTATCTACTGTAGGGACTAGGTTTGAGCACTATTCCTAAGGGATAAGTGAATCCAAGCCCAATACAATAAATTTGTAAAGAGTGAATAGAAGAACTGAGTTTTAATGAGTGTAACAACAGTTAAAGATGATTTAAAGAATGAATAAGTAAAACAAATATGGACTTGAGCAAGCAATTCAATCCTCGGCACTAGTCTGAGGAGCTTCAACTTATTGCTTCTTGAGTGACAATGACAATGGTTACAAAGTTAGTTCAGATTGCTATAGTGTTTTCTCTAGTAAAATCTCCCGTCTCTTTTCTCAGAGCTCCTTCTTCCTTATATACTACTTTCCTTCTTCATCTTCACCATACACGTGCAGGTCAGATCTGCTGTTGTTGGTCTTTGTCACATCAACCTCCTCCCAAAACTCTTAGGTAGTAGCTATGAGTTTGAAAAGCCACTGCTCAGGTATCATTTCCACATTAATGCGGCCAGAGTATTAGTTGCGGAACATTTAATGTGGAGGCATCAGCTTTTCCTGGAATTGCTCTATCGCCATGTTCCAGTGTGCTTACTTGTTGTACTTATCTTTTTCTTTGGAGTGCTTTGGAAGATTGTCTTTATCGGTAAATCACTTTTCTTCTACCTTGGCTTTGGCTAGCCGAGGATAGAGTTGTCCTCGGCACGGTTTCCTGGGTTGCCACGATCACCACTGTCTTCTTCATATGCGATTATGGGCCTCGGCGTGGGCCTCAGGCCCAGTACAAAATGTGGATGTATATCACTGGACTTTATGACCCCACATCTACCAATTAGGAAATTACAATATGCTATATAGTATGTATTATGAAAATATTATGTACATAACATTTTGTATATATCATTTTGTGTCTAATAATTGTTGTTTATTATCATCTATTTGTTTATGAGTCATGTTAACCGCTACCCTTAGAACAATTATTAATAAATCATATAAATAAATTTTTGACACTAACTTTATGAAAAATATAAAAAACTGTTAAAAAAAAAAATCAATTGCTTTCAGTTTCTGAAAATAAAAGAGATATGGAATTTTGAACCCTAATTATTGTAATAAAAGAGAGTAAGGGTCCATTTGGGAAGTGATGAAAACTGAAGCTTATTTGATTTTGTAACTTATTTTCGGTATTTTGATTAAAAAAAAACTTATTTTTGGTATTATTTATAGGTTCTATTATACTATTTAGATAGTTTTTAACATTTTTTTTTACACTTTCAGCAAAAAATTTTCAGTTTCAATTAGATAAGCTTTTCTCAAATAGAACATAAGTAAACAACAATGAGTTAATTCTTAGCAGAAAAAAAAAAAAAAAAAAAAAAAAAAAAAAAAAAAAAAAAAAAAAAAAAAAAAAAAAAAGGTCGGGGGGGGGGGGGGGGGGGGGTTGTTTTGTTTTATTTATTTTTTAATGCAAACACGATGTCGTTTATTCTCTGAATCCCAGAGTTCTTTGTGCTTCATTTGGCAAACGAGAAGTGTTGCCATTATCAACTCGGTGACACAAAGTAACTCCAATGGCAACTCGTGCATTTTCAAGACTGAAAACCCCAATTTGCACCTCGATACTCATTCGGAACCTAACAAGAACATCCATTATACACCACTCATTGCCTCTAAAACCCAAAGTTCCAGCATTAGAACCCGACTACTGCAAACCCATATGTGGAGTTAAGCTATACCATGATGGGAGACCCAGAGGACCCCTCTGGAGAGGCAAGAAGCTGATTGGCAAAGAAGCTCTTTTTGTAATATTGGGGTTAAAGAGGTTCAAGGATGATGAAGAGAAGCTTGAGAAGTTCATCAAGACCCATGTGCTAAGGCTCTTGAAGATGGATTTGATTGCTGTACTATCTGAGCTTGAGCGCCAGGAAGAGGTTGCTTTGGCTGTCAAGGTCTTGAATTTTCGCTTCCATTGTACTTTCTATTTCACTATCTCATTTGGGTTGCTTTTAGATTTTCAGTTTTTGGGTTTATGATTGGACACTCTCTCACTCACAATTGAAATAGTCATATTGCTGATCTTCTGGATGGGGAATTTACTTCGTATAATATGAAAACAAGTAATTTTTTTTGTGACTTAGTATATTAAGAAGAGCAGTAAATGGGGATGTCCTGGAAGTGTTTGATAAAATGCTTTAAAGAAAATATCCGCTCTTGGGAACTTCTAATATGCTTTGATTTGATGATTGTTGAGAATTATTTTACTTTCCTGTAAAATGGAGGCTTCATAGAAAAAAGCAATCTGAACTATGTCCACTCAAGGAGGTATATTGTCAATTGAACCTGTCAGTGCTCTATCTCAAACAAGGATCTTAGTTAACATGCAAAGAATAAAAGATTATAAAAGAAATTTTTTTTCCCCTTTTAAATCATTCTAAATTGATAAATTATTAGCAATTGAAAAAGAGATAGTTTGTTTTTACATTTTGGGTTTAGTATGCTCCTTCAAGATCAATGGTAATAATGACTTTTATAGTTACTTTTCTTTATTTGTTCTTGCCTGCCATCCTCCATTTCTGCAATTTTATTGTGGGCTTTATATTGTTCAAAGTTATGTTTCTTCATAATCCAGAACACACAGTTTGGTTAGGCTATTTCACTATAGTAGTCTTTCAAATTTCATCAATTTACGCCTCATTCCATTTATTTATATTCTTATGCTGAGATTTTGATGTGGTTTTCTTTTACTATGACTATACACTTGAGCTTACAAGCAACTCAATGAATTTTCAGGTGTTTAAAGTGATACGGAGGCAAGATTGGTACAGGCCTGATGCTTTTCTGTATAAGGACTTGATTATTGCATTAGCAAAGTGTCAGAAAATGGATGACGCAATGCAGTTGTGGGAAGACATGAGAAAGGAGAATTTGTTCCCTGATTCTCAAACATACACGGAAATGATAAGGGGGTTCTTGAGGCATGGATCTCCTGCTGATGCAATGAACATATATGAAGACATGACGAAGTCTCCAGAGCCCCCTGAGGAATTGCCATTCAGGATTTTGTTGAAGGGACTTCTTCCACATCCCCTTTTGAGAAATAGAGTCAAACAAGATTTTGAGGAGCTCTTTCCTGAACGGCATGTGTACGATCCTCCAGAAGAGATCTTTGGCTTACGCTGAGGTTTGCATTTGGTGTTTCCCCCCTTTTTTGGTAGTTAAAGATTTTGAGAGGAATCGATCCCCAGAAATGTCCCGCCACCAAGGATGGATGTGCTAGTTGGTCCAAAGACCATTGCTGCAATTGGTGCTTTGTTTTTGTATAATGTCTTTTTTGAGAATATATATATTGGCATATTGAGATAGAATGGTATCAAACTCCTTTGGATACAATTTTTTTTTTAATGTAAACGAAGCTCTTTATTGCCCAACGAGTAGGCAAGGGATTTATAGATAGTTCAACTTCTTTCTAGTTGAATTAAATCTAAGATGGTAGCTTGACATCTTAAAGGTCATAACTCTGTTATGGATCTGCTTGAGAGTAGAAATGGAATTTGATACCAACCAGAACCTGATTGACTTGGTGCCAGCCAAAAACCACCCACCTTATCAGGTTATCAAGATAATATATTGAAGATAATACATGAGCAGTTTAAAGATGTCTAGAAAATAAGCCAAGAAACAGATTCTGTAAAAGACTAAAAGTTGCTTCCTCTATTTCTTTAATAATAGTAGAAAAGGTACGCCCAAAGCTTTTACCATTTGGGGACAGCATTTTAGTACTTAATTGTCTTACCTCCGTGATATTCATCATTTATGATAAACAAATTCAATCGCTCCTTAAGATGATAAAATATTCGAAAATTTATATTGAAGAAAATATTTTCTGCTGCCTCTAAGATTGACCTCAAAATCTTAACTAACTGCTTCACGCTTCAGTCTTATGGTGGGCTCATCATGCTGGTTTATTACTCAAGCAACTTTTTGTTGTCCTTTGAAGCGTGAGTGCATCACACTTATCAGCTTGGTTAAGTAAATGGTGGTCTGAAATTGATGACAGATAAATCGGTACTTCTCATGTATTCAACATGTAGCACTGGTTTGATCATTAAATGAAGCCATAGCTTTCCTGTTCCAATTATTGCCCACATGCCTGTGTGTTAGCAATTTTCTATACTTTTATCTCATCTTGTAGTTTTATTAGTAAGAGCTTAAGCCAGTATAGTCTTGCATCGTGCTCTTTTAGTGGTCAGAGCTTGGATTATCAGACAGTTGGATTCATTTAGTATGCAGTATCGGTTTCTTCTTTTCTGAGGACATGATCAAAATTCATTTGAAGATAAATTAGTATCTTCTTTTTCTTTTTCCTTTTATTTTCTTCATTAGAGGGACTTCATTTTGGTTTCAGGGCTTGCTAGTTATCCCTCATATTATTGAAGAGCATGGTCAAATCTGAACCAGTGAATGGTTGACCCTCATTTTATAGGAAAAAAGGAAACAAGAGACGGGCAGTCGATGCACATAGATGAAGCATTGCTATATTTTAGAGCTCCTATATTTGGATTTCTGAGCTTCAAACCCCCCACAACAACCCCCAAAAAATAAAAAAAATAAAAAGGAAAGCTTTTGAGGAATCTGTAATGTATTGCAAGGGACTTTTTGCCCACCCCCTTCCTAATCTAATCTCTTTTACTGCAAGAGTTGTGGGGTAAATTTGTTTACATATATATCAGTGTTGATACATGAGCAATCTATTCAATATTCAATGTAGGCTTGTCACCAAGTAGGGCATTAAAGTGGTTGAATTTATGTGTGACTTTCTAAGGTTGTCATGTGTTGAAAGCCCCTAGTTTATGGATTTAATGGGCCAACCCTGTCCTACATGGGCGGGTAGTAATTACAAACAATTGAATTTGAATAGATGAATAGATTATCAATACACCTCAAAAGCTCCTAGTCCATGGGTTTAATGAGCCAACCTCATCTTACATGGGTGGGTATCAATTATAAACAATTTACATATATATATATATATATATATATCAATGTATAATGCATGTGTGACAACTTTTTTTTTTTTCATCCAATTTTTTATTTATTTATTATTTTTAATTTGAGAATCGCTTGTGTGACCATTGTTGGCAATATTTGTGACACGAATATTTCAAATCTCAATTTATTTTATTATCTGTATAGAATATGATAAGGGGAATTTTTTAACAAAATAAAAGTTGTTGTTGATCTCCAAAGACCCGTTAGCTCTATTATGCATACTGACGACTTCACGCAAGATGAAGCCGTTAGTCTCTAAGCTGAAGACTTCACGCAAGATGAAGCCGTCAGTCTCTAAGCTGAAGACTTCACAAAAGATGAAGACATCAGTCTCTAAGCTGAAAACTTCATAAAAGATGAACCCGTCAGTCTCTAAGCTGAAGACTTCACGCAAGATGAAGCTGTCAGTCTCTAAGTTGAAGACTTCACCTGTCAGTCTCTAAACTGAAGACTTCACTCAAGATGAAACCATCAGTCTCTAAGCTGAAGACTTCACGAAAGATGAAGCCGTCAGTCTTTAAGCTAAAGACTTCACCTGTCAGTCTCTAAACTGAAGACTTCACACAAGATGAAGCTGAAGATGAAGCTGTCAGTCTTTAAGCTGAAGACTTCACGCAAGATGAAGCAGTCGGTCTCTAAGCTGAAGACTTCACACAAGATAAAGCCATCAGGCATAAGCTGACGGTTACATGTAAAACCGTCAGCTTCCATTAGTAGGTGTCAACAAACGAAGTGTAAGGAGTCCTCAAAACGCACCTGAAGGCAGACGCCAGTAAGGCTGAAGGATGTAGGGTAAGCTGACGACCTTGATACAAGTTTACTTGCTGCCCATGATTGCATATATAAGGAAATGTCTTGCTCTCCATGTTTGACGCTACTTGAAAGGATTCCTATAAGGAAAGGATTCTGCCAAATATGCCTAAAGAAGACTCCTATAAGGAAAAAACTTCTAGTTCAAGGAAGAGAGGTCAACTCTTTACTACTATAAAAGCCCCAATACCTTCACCAACCAAGGTACGCATAATTCACCCCAGCTCTAGTACTCTAGAGTTGTGAACAAGAGATTTCTCTAACTTGACCGTAGGAGGGTATTTGGCCGGTATCACACCGGTACTCCTCTTAAGGTCTTCAGCTTTTGTGTTGTGCAGGTTCTTGTCAAGAGCACGTGAGAATCATGTGGCTCACTGGTGATTTTTTCGGCATCATCAGAATATAAAGCTAAAGTTCATTTGAACTTAAAATCCATAAATGTCCCTCCACAGTTTTCCTAAGTTGACAATAAAATGAATTAAAAATTAGCTATAAGTTGAGTGACAGACCACACAACCGTTAAGATCTATAACCATATAGATCAATAAGTTTAGGGGCAGAGGACACAACTTTATGAATCTATCCTACTACTATATGCCTATTGATTTGTTAAACAAATGAATAATATGGAAAACATTCTCTCCTTTCATCACTAATAGCCCTAGGGGTGTGCAAAAAACCGAGGAACCGAAAAAACTGCTTCAAACCGACTGAATCGATGCAAAAATTTCGGTTCGGTTTCGATTTGGTTCAGTTTTGATTTTATTATATAAAAAACCAAAAATTTCGGTTTGGTTTTCGGTGGCAAATTTTAATGCACCAAACCAACTGAACCAAACCGAAATATATTATTATATTATATTTTATATTAAATATATAATATAAAGTTTGTAAATATTTGAGTCTGAGATTTGCTTTGCATTGGGCCTCCCTTGGGCCTCCATCATTTTATTTTAAAACAATTCACAATTGTGCCTTTTTTTGTTCAGTTATCAAATGATCCGGCCTACCTTAATAGCTTTTCAATGTTTTCATTTTATCTTTTTAAACATAGCATTTTAAAACCCATTAGATTAATTACCTATAATTAAACTAAGTAAATACCTAATTAAACTAAATCTAATTTAACTATAAAAGCAAAAGGTAAAAACCCTACCCCGTACCCACAACCCACTTTCTTTCTCATAGCCTCCACTCTTCAAAGTTCAGCCCTCAGCCCCTCATCTTCTCTCACCGCTCCACATGTCGACCTTCCTACACCAGCCTCCACACGCCGGGCTCCCTACGCCGGCCTAATCTTTTCATTCTCACAGAGTCACGATGACCCTCTCTCTCTTTTTAATTTCTCCATAATTTCCTCTCTCTTTTTTATATTCTGGGTTTGTTTAATATTGAATCAATGCTATTTTTTCAATTTTTATGTGCAAATTAAGTTAGGGTTTTGAAAAAACCCATGTGCTTGGTTGTTTATATTCTGGGTTTGTTTATTTTTTCAATTTCCTCTCTCTTTTTTATATTCTGGGTTTGTTTATTTTTTTTTTCTTTGTTTGCTTTCTTAGAAAATAAATGATAAGGAAACCGAAAAAACCCACTGAAACCAACCAAAACCGAAATCCAACCGAAACCGATTGATTTCCAATTACTTCGGTCGGTTTCGGTTGAGAATTTCACAAACCGAAAATTTCGGTTTCGGTTGGCCAACACTTAGAAAACCGACCGAAACCGAACCGACACACCCCTAAATGGCCCGTTTGGATAGAGGAGGGAAGGAGGGGGAGTGAAGGGGAGTAGAGTAGAGTTGGCTAAAAAAAAACTAATTTTAGGCTAAATATACTCTACTATACTTTACTTCCCCTCCCTTCCCTTCAATCCAAACGAACCATAAATACTTTCTCTTATTCATTTTTTCTTCTCTTTTATATGTATTTTCTTGTTATTCATTGTGCTCCATAATTAGATGTTAGCCATTATGGTGGAACAACAATGAGTGGCGCTTATAATTGGAGGTTACTCTTGTTTTCATTTTAATGCTAGAGATATCTGTTGTGTGATAATCATATTCAATTAGTATAAGTATCCTAACAGATCACATATTCACAGCTTAAGCAATTGATCAAAAAATATTCACACATTTATATATATGTGTGTATAGTCTAGACCTTCATGAATAGTAACTCAAAGTCAAAACTCATATGTTCATATTGTAAGGTAGCCGCGGCTGGAATGGATAATACATAATATTAAAGTATTCTTAACCAACAAGTGGTCGTGCCGGAGTGGTTATCGGGCATGACTAGAAATCATGTGGGCTCTGCCCGCGCAGGTTCGAATCCTGCCGACCACGATTTTTTATTTTTTATTTTTGTGTCACTTTTTACATTTGAACCAGACCAATGACTCATCAACATGGTCAACTTCCAATCTCTGGCCAATTAACACATGTGGCTTCATATTTTTTTTTGGTCACTTTTATCAACTTTATTCATACTAGTCTTCGTTCCTCAGGGAAAAAAAAATGGACACTATGTCACAAGACTCATTGCCAAAAACTAAAGATTTCTGAACTTGGACTAGATTCAGCTAAACCTGGACCAGATTCGGCCTAGACTTGTATCTCCTCTCTCTCTCATTTCAAGTGTTCTTGGGTTGGATTCTCATTTCTCAAAAAACTTGAAGCATTGCTTGTGTTTTCGAAGAATGGCTTGTTGGAATAAGGGACAAGGAATGAAGACAACTCCAACCAAGATGCGGAAATTCTCTCCTCACATGGAAGTAAAAGATGCATTTTAATTCAATCTTTGGCCTCAAAAAAAGAAAAAAAAAAAAAAGAGAAGATATTCCTTTATCATTACGGTGCAACCTAACCCAAACTAGCCCCGTTTGTGCCTTGACACAACCCCATGAAGGTGGTTTAAACTTTAAAGTCCATAGAAGCTAATAAGCATGGTAAACAAAGCCCTTGTTCGATGGGGTTTGGATTCTTTTTGGAAGACTAAATGGGAGTCCACAATTGTATAACATTGGCGGATGTCTCACGTGAATAAGCTTTTATGTTATCGGTTCATTTTGAAAATTTTAATAATAAATAATTGTTATGGTTCATATATTATAATATTTAAAAGTTAATTTTGATTATATGACCATTATCAATTATATTTAAGAAATTAATTTAGATTTTATATTATATATTACTAAAATGAGTTAAAATATGTAAGTTGTTGGTTAGGTATTACATTGTGTCTTTATATTCATACTTGCAAAATATTAAAATGATAAGAGATCAATAATTGTAAATTTTGTTTTTAGAAATTTATTCAACACAAAATGTGAACATGTGTGTTAAGGACAATAAAAATGTGTAATCCAAGTGCACTTATTAATATATTATATCAATTAAAAAAATATTTATTGATGTAATATTAACAAAAAGTTACACATGTACTCTTTTTTTTTTTTTGTGTGGAGAATCACATACAAAGAGGGAATGTGATTCTAATAGAAAGGTATACCACAAACTCTACGTAATAACCACGGTAACTTTTAAGTAAGGGTAGATCAAGTTATATTATACACACAACTCGTTCTCTTAAACAATGTAAGAGGATTACCTTTTTTAAAACATATACACACAGGAAATGGAGTTCCAACACAAAGATAATTGCATATGTACTTGATGATATATGTATGGGATGAGTTCAAGTTATACACTTAATAACTTTTTATTGGATAAATAATTTGGAAATTCAGCTGTTGGATTACATATTCTTTATATTTTTAACATGCATGCCAAAAAAACATGTTAATCAGATATTATTTACTATTTGATCAATAAAACCATCTTTCATGGATAATTTTAAATCACAAAAACTTGTCCTTTAAATATTTGATCGATTACCTAGTTATTAATCTTTTGTTATCTTGAAATTTTGTAAGTAAGGAGAATATACAAAGATAATATAATCTAATAGTGGATTGTCAAAATTCGCATCCAATAATGATATATTGAGTTAGTGGCGGCGCCACATAGAGGTCAGGGTGGTCCCAGAACCACCCTGACCTTAAAAAAAAAAAAAAATATATATATATATATATATATATCTATATATATGTAATAATTAAATATTTTTTATTTATCTACCCTTAAAAAAAAAATAGGAACACCCTCAAAAAAATTAGGAACACCCTCAAAATTTTTTTATGCCAATAAAATTAAAGAGACATGTTATGTCCACAACATTTTTACAATATTTTCATAACAAATCACAGGTGGTTAGTTATTATTAGTTCAAATTTGAACTTAGCATTAAGATTACTTTTTTATGACAACAATAATAACCAGTAACAACTTACCACTTAGGATTTGTTGTAAAAATGATGTGAAAATGCCATAGACATATCATTTCTCAAAATTAAATTTTGGTGGATTATTTGTTACATTTCGGCCGATACTAGTTTTTAGAAAAAAAAAGAAGAAAAATCCCTAAACGGACAAACTCGTCAGCATAGCATGTCATTACTTGCGTCGAATGCCTAAAAAACAAATCCAACCATCGCAAAGGTCGCCCTTACTTCTTCTTCTTCTTATTGTACTATTTTTGGTTGTTGTTTTTTATTATTTAATTACATATTCATGTTTTAATATTATAAAACAGTAATTGTTATGTAATAACTAAATGATCTGAGTGTCAAAAAAGAAAAACTAAATGATTTGTTTTATTTGAGGTTTACTTATTTGGATCAATAATTTTATGTTGTATAAGAAAATATAAATATAAATATATATTATTTTTAATTTTTTTTAGAAACCCCGAAATACCCTGAAATGGTACATCGAAATAGATCAGTACCAAAATATTCCGTTCCACTAAACAAATTGAAATAGTGTCCAAAACAGTATTCATAACATTGCTTTCAAGCAAAAAGAAAAAGCTAAAAAAAAAAAAAAATTAAACTAAAATCTAAAAAAGAAAAAATTGTAATAGAGAATCTAAAGAAAAAAAATTGTAACAGAGCAAGCCCACCCAAGAACACCCTGAAAAATATTCCTGGAGTCGACACTGTATTGAGTGGTAACATTGACTAAATTACATGAGATATGTGCTAAATCAATGTAGAAGTTGATTAGAAAATTGCTTAATTGATTTAGGCATGTGGGAATTAATTTAGCTTGTGATTATTTCAGCATGTGTGACAAATTCATTTACACGTGTTTATGAATTAATTAGCTAGTCTCTCATTAAAAAAAGTGAATTATAATGTAGAAGTTGATTATACAAGTGCTTAATTGATTTGGGCATGTGGGAATCAATTTAGCTTGTGATTATTTCCGCATGTGACAAATTCATTTACACGTGTTTATGAATTAATTATCAAGTCATAATGATGTCATCTTTGTCCTTGGGTGACATATTATTAGCTATTTTGGGTTTTATTTTCTTGGGTCTTAATAAAGGGTGTTCTTAGGAAAATTGTTAATAAATTATTTTAAAAGAAGTTTTGATACAACTTTAATGGGAAATATAAAAGATTGTTAAAAAAATTAATTGCTATTTTTTATTTTTCTCATAAAAAGATTTTTAAAATATTTCTTAAACCAATGCTCTTATTACATTTGTTCACTTTCTCCAATTTTCTTTCTTTGCTGAACAATTTTTATTTATTTTTTGTTTGTTTGCATAGATACAAAAAGAAGAAGAGGCCAGAAGCAGGTGGGGATGGATGCAGGGTGGGCACAAGGTAATTGATAGTGGCTCCGTTCAATAATATAGGTTGAGGTTGTCACTACGCATATTTCAAAGTAATGACAACCAAATATTTAATGTTAAAAAAAAAGGTCATATCTAGTACCCAAATCTCTCATTTTTGCAGGGTTTGAGAAATTTTATGGTATGGAGCTTACCTCTTAATTTTTTGAAGTGGCTAATTCACGAACTCGAACTTGTGACTTGTTGTTTTAGATGAAATGCACTTGCTTTCACACCAAGACCCAAAAGTTAAAAATTATTATTTTTCTTTCTTTTATATTTTTAAGTAAAGTCTAAATAATAATGATTGTTTCGTATAAAAAAGTTTCACACTCATACGGATCATGTTTACAATTAGATCATATGTACAAATATTCTTAGAAAAAGGGACACCTAGCTTCCACATTTTTCACATGATATGGACACTATTAGCATGAAGCAATCATTTTCCTATGGTAAGGGGTTTATGAGAAATGTAAGAACTTTTATGTGTTAATTTTTTAACAAGATTGGTCGTTGATGGAGAATAAAGTTATGGATATGGCGGATCATGTGAACTATTGATGAGTCAAATGTTAAACTTGAGGACAAGTTTCTTTTAGAGGGCGAGCCTTGGTTAGTTTAGTGCATTTGGAGCAAACATTTCCATTTGAAGCAAAGCGGTATGGACAAGTTGTACCTCCAAGCAAAGCTATTTTTATGAAAATGTGCACAATTATTTGAGATAAGTGTTAAATCAATGATTCAATATAGAAGTTTGAGAAAATTACACGTTATCACCCTAAACTATGTCTTAAATTACACTTTGCACTCTAAATTATTTGAATATATTGTTTACACAAAAACTATGACTTTTATTACACTTTGCACTATAATATTAGTTTTATTGTTAAATTGGATGAAAATATGAAGTATGTGACTTACATGTGTGTATTTCTTAAGTGGCACAAACTTAAAAGACCAAAAACCCCTCTTTCCAATAAGTTAAAAACAAATTTTTTTAATCTCTCTCTCTCTCCAAATCAATATCCCTGGAACCCTAAATTTTCAAATCAAAATCGTCTTAAATACCACCACTATTCCACCACTGCAACAAGTGGCTTGAAAGTTTTGTAAGTGGCATGATCTTTGTCACCTCGACAATGTAAGAAATTTGGGGCCCGTTTGGTACATGTGTTTAAAAACTGAAAATTGTTGTTGGAAAATATTTGTGGAAATACGTGTGGGTGAAAAAGTGCGTTGAAATGCGTGAAATGTTGTTTAAAAACTGAAAATGGTTGTTTAAAAACACAAACCAAACACCCCCTTAGCTTCTTTATTGGCCATTTGTTGATTGATGTTGAAATTTCTGCTATATAGAATAGGCGTTGCAGAAATATATAGGTTGTTTCAAAGGATTAAAGAATACTAATCCGTACTTTGATTGAATAGTAAAATTTTATTGTCCAAAAGTTTCAGTGCTTTGTCTTTTGTTCCATATTAAATATATACCATGCTTCATAGAACCTACCTCATAGAATAGGGATTCGTAGAATAGGGAAAAGGGCAATACCTTAGCTTTTGACTTTCATCATACTTTCAACTACAAATTGACAGTTTCTTTTAGGGATTTAGGACTTCTTTTGAGCAGTGGTTTCACGGTGGTAGAGCAATGGTAGTGTTCAAGATGATTTTGACTTAGCAATTTTTAATTTGGAGAGAGGAGCTAATGCAAGAGAGAGAGAGAGCTGGATAACAAAACAATTGTTTTTAACTGATTGGAAAGAGGGGTTTTTGGTCTTTTAAGTTTGTGCTACTTAAGCAATACACACATGCAAGTCATATGCTTCATATTTCCATTCAACTTAACAGTAAAACTAACATCAGGGTGCACATTTTAATAAGAATCATAATTTAAGGTGCAAATCATGCATTCGAATCGTTGGTGCAAAGTGTAATTTAGGGCATAATTTAGGATGATAAAGTATAATTTTCTCTAGAAGTTGACAAGACAAGTGCTTAATTGATTTAGGCATATTAGATGCTATGCCAGATTTCTTGTTGGATGTTATGTCTATTGTTTCCTCCTCTTTGAAATCCCTTTAGAGTTGGGATTTTTTTATTTATTCAAAAGCTTTAATTACTTTGCTCACAATTTAGTTTGTTGGGCTTCTTTTTGTAAATGGGATGGACCTATTGTCACTTCTTTTCTTCTTAATGAGTTTCTTATTCGAAAGTTAGAGATGGGTTTGAGCCCTCCCTCTCTCTTTCCTCTTAATATAATCTTTATTTATCAAAAAAAAAAAAAAATGATTTAAGCATGTGGGAATTTATTTAGCTTGTGATTATTTTAGCATGTGAAAAGTTCATTTACACATGTTTAGGAATTAATAAGCTAGTTATAATGATGTCATCCTCGTCCTCGGGTGCCATATTAGTAGCTATTCTATGCTTTCTTTTCTGTCTTTGTTGGATAGCTGCTATGTTGGTACAAAAAGAAGAAAAGGCCAGAAGGGGGTGGGGTTGGCTGTGGTGGGTACAAAGTAATTGATATTTGATGCTGCCTCCGTTCAATAATATGGGTCGAGGACGTTGCCACTGCACATATTTCTGAGTTCTGAGTAATGATAACTAAATATTTAAAGTAAAAAAAAAAAAAAAAAAAGGTTGTATCCAATAAATAAATCACTCATTTTTGTAGGATCTGAAAAAGTTGTAGAAGACAGGTTACTTTCCATTTTTTTTTTTGGAACAAGTTGATTCACGAACTTGAACTAATAACTTATTGTTTTTTATAAAAGACACTTGCTTTCGTACCATGACCTAATTGTTAAAAATTATCATTTGTTTTTTCTTTCTCCCTGTAATTTTAAGTAAACGTCTAAACAACCGTGATTGTTCCACATAAAATATTTCACACTCATACGGATCATATGTACAAATATTCCTAAAAAAGGTACACCTGGCATCAACATTTTTCACATGTTATGTACTATATTGGCATGAAGTAATAATTTTCCTATGGTTAGGGGTATCTGAGAAATGTAGGTACTTTTATATGTTCATTTTTAGACCTAATTTTAAACATTATAGAAACTACTTTTTAGTTATGTAAGAGCATCTCTAACAGTCAATGCATAGCCAAAACATAGAGAATATTTTACACTGTTTATGTTCTATATGCTCCTGTTCATGCTCCAACAGCTTAGCTATATTCAGAAATTTTTTTTTGTTGATGAACAGTAGCTCATTAGGTCTGATGAGTTACTGTACATTAGCAATTGAATTTCTTGCATTAAAATATTATACCAACTCCTTATTTTATCAATTTTTTCTCTCTCATCCGGATTTCTTTTTTTCTCTCATTCTATCTGTTGCTTCCTTTTTTTTTTTCCCCTCTCATTCTCTCATTCTCTCCGTTGCCGTTGCTTTTTTTTTTTTCTCATTAACCAAATGAAATCAGAAAAAAAAAAGAGAAAAGAGAGAGACCTGTTCATGAGCAAAAGAACTAATCCAAACACAAAACACAAACTACAAAACAAAATCCAATTCTTAAAATAAAGTTGACTCAGAACAAGCAAGTATGAAAAAGAAAAAAGAAAAAAAAGAAAAGCTGATTTGACCCAGCTTGACGATGGAGTTGCATGCGGTGGAGGCCCAAGCCAATCTCTCCCAGTCTTTCTCCTCTCTCTCTGTCTCTATCTCTCTCTTTTCTCTGATGAGAAGAGCAAACGATGTTGCTGGAAGGTTCTGGAGGAGAAAAAGAAATAAAAGAAGGGGGATAGAGGAGACGTGTGTGGAGGAGAATGAAATGAAAGAATAAAAAATAATATAAAGAATAAAAAATCCTAATTGAGAAATTTTACCACAATATTTTCACAATAAATTTTAAGTAACAAATTGTTATTAGTTAAAATTGACAAGAAAAAAAATAATTTCAGTGGTGAAAGTATTGCAAAAAATGTTGTAAATATAACACTTTTCATTAAAAAATATAATTGTTGGGAATAAATATAAGAAGAATAAATGATGATAAAGAATGAATAAAGAGTGAATGAAGAAATAATATTTAAATGAGATAGAAAATGTGATAGAGAATCTATTGGAAGTGTATTTGAAAAAGTGGGTATGTAAAAGTTAAATGTTACTGTTCATTCTTTAAACAGTACAAAAATTTGCTGAAACTATCGGAGATTATCTAAGTAAGTAAAGTAGCAGTAGGCTAGGTGAAAAAAGAAAAAAAAAAAAAAAGAAAAAAGAGAGAGAGAGAGAGAGAGAGAGAGAGAGAGAGAGAGGGGGTTAAGAGTAAAAACCAGTTATCAGATAAAATAAACAATACATTGTACTAGACATATATTCGAATCTTTAATGCATTTGTCCAAACCTTAGCGCACTCAGTGCAAAAAGACACTAAAAAAAATAAAAAATCTATAGGTAAAAGATTGTGACAAGACACAACGCTAGTTCAGTTTCAGTCTTCACACTCTCTTAGTACTAGTACCGACGTACTGATGTTGGCCATATTTGCGTGATTCATGTGGTGCTGATGACCCGAAAGATTTTTTATTTTTTCTTATTAATTCTTTTTATTTTTTATTTTTTAGAAACAACAAAATAGATTAGGTAGAAGTGACCAAGGCAAATGGATATTTTTGCGGCACGCAAAATCTAGTCAAACTTGTACAGGGCTACAAACCAATCACTATAATAAGCTAGCTCATCAAGCTTGAAATTAATAAAAGGCTGTTGTAGATATTACAAATTTTATTATAATAAAATTATAAATTTATATATGACACAAACCACAAAAAGATCTTTATTTATAGTTTTGTTAAAATAATATAATCATAATTTTTATATAAACAGTATATATTTGAATCTATGTTATCTGTTCTATAAGGATTGATTTTTATAATTTCAAAGTATCAATTATTTTTTTAGTGTAAGGGGTATGTGAGTGAGTCCAAATGACAGGGGTCTTTCCCCTATTACAAGGAATTCAAGTCTTTTAAAAAGATAATAAATTTAACATTTTCAAAACTATACTTAATCTATATATATATATATATATATATATATATTTATATTTAAAAGTCAAAGCGTAGCATTGAGCCATATCAGTGCCACATTATCAACCTAATTTCAATATTTTCTCTCTCATTTTTAATTATTTTTCTCCTTATTAATTTCCTACCTTACAATTGCACCTTCTCTAGCGTTTACTTATTTTTATCTTCTTATCTCCTCACTACTGTATACCTTAACCTTACAATTTCTCGTTGATGATACACTTTAGTGGTGTGTTTTTTGAGTTATTTATCACATGTACTCTCTACCCCTCTTATAGTTTTGGTTTGAGTTAATTTTTAGATATTTTAGAAGTGAGAATTTGAGTTTATATAAAAATACAATCTACATGATTATGTATTTGAATGTGTCTATAAATTATTTGAGTAATATCAATTGTAAATTTGTGATGATGGTTATCATGATAATCTTCTTAAGAGAATGAAAAATTCAAATAATTAATTTTGGAACTTAAAGTTTTAATTGTAGAGAAAAAAAAACCATAGCACACTATACAAAAGAATAATATAAATCACTTAAAAAAAGAATAGTATTTCTATCTTCTATCTCCAAAAAAAAAAAAAAAAAAAAAGGAATAATATCAATCAAATCAACCTAAGGTTTTCAAAAAAAAAAAAAAAAAAAAAAAAACTCAAAATAATAGAATGATATATTTGTATTTATTTATTTTTTAAGAATGTGAATGATATATTTGTAGAGATGGAGAGATGAATTTTTTTTTAGAAATAATATCTCCAATACGTTTTAGAGAATAAATTATAAATTATATCATATTACAAAATAGTTATATATTCTCACGCAATACGTTACGACTAGTAGAAACTAATGACTATACCAAACTTTGCCCTAGCAAGGATGGAATTTCACTCCCATCCAATAATAGCCACCTCAACCAAATGCCAAACCCATATGTTACCAAAAAAAAAAAAAAAAAAAATTATATGTCACATAAATAATAAGTATATTTTGTCTTCATGTGGTATAGACCAAGTTCGATTTGTGCCATTAGATTTATTGGTATAATTAACCTAGATAAATCTTCTTTTCATAAGAATATACTACTTTACTGTGTTC
Organism: Quercus robur; assembly: GCF_932294415.1. NCBI lineage: Eukaryota > Viridiplantae > Streptophyta > Magnoliopsida > Fagales > Fagaceae > Quercus > Quercus robur. Next base: position 28,916,451 of record NC_065534.1, on the reverse strand, counting down.
ATGGCCTGTGCGGCTACCAATATACATGACTTCCCCACTTCTTCATGGATGAGACAGGTTGAAGTTGACGTCTACATAATAAAAACTATGAAATGATATAATTTGTACCGTATATGAATCAAATTGTTCATCAACAACTCAGGCTTTACTGTATAAAAAATTTGTATATGTTTATGTTTGTTTGTTTGTTTATAAATAAACTAAATTTAAACCTTAATTTTTAGCCTGTTTAATAAACAAGTCAAGTCCAAACAAAAGAAATTATTTATGAATAAGCTCATGAACAATAAAACTCTTTACAAACGATTTAAGTTTAGCCTTGTTTATGAGCTTAATAACAATATCTTTACTAACGCTTTGAGTAATCGGTAGGTGAGATTACTCATTCAAATCAAATAAATTTGATATGGTTTGGATAATGTATTTGTATTGGAATTCAAGCTCAAAAATTTGATATTAACCTCGAGTTGGCTTTTAAAATTTTTTATAAACTTGAGTTTGAATATCATTTATAAGTTTATTTCGAACTCGAGCCGAGCTTGAACATTTTATATTCATTATTTAGCTAAGTTTGAACACTCTCAATAAAGCTCAATTAGCTTATAACCCATTTATATTTGACGTACAATTAAAAAATATATATCAATATTTATTGAAATGAAAGTGATATTGGATTCCTTACCATTAATCAACTCAGAGATTATATATATATATATATATATATATAATTTATTATATGCTAATTTTGTTCGTTATTCTTATTTTTTGTGGCGTGAATTGTTTCTCTCTTTGTATGTAGTAAGTACATAGGTATGTCGGACTTCCTAGTATCAGAAGGCCGACATATAGATAGCAGTATCTGGTGTTCTAGTATCTACTTTGATATTTGAGAATAGAGTCAAAACAGTCTTGGACAGTGGAAATAATGATGCATATCGGAATAAGCTTTGAGTGGAAAAAAACAACCTTATCTTGTTATCGACTTGTGGGATCAGAAACATTCCGATTCAGTTATTTTATAACCACAAATTTCCTTGTTTTGCAACTTTGTCACCATTCTAACATATTAACAATGACGTGCTGTGGACAGTTGTTTATTACTTTTTCACATAATCTCATTATTATTACATTTTGCAGTTTTCCGTATCAAAATTGTGGCATAATTATAGCAAAAAAGGAGAAAAAAAAAAGTGGTCCTTGATTTTCTGTTTGAGATTTCTTTAACTTTCTTGCTTTCTGAAAGGCTAGGAGCTAATTTCCGAGAAAATCACTCCAAGGGAGGCCCATTGGCTAGGAGAAGAAAATGGGGTCGGATAGAGGAAATGAGTGGAGAGGGGATGTACATGAAGTTCTGTGATTCCTAGAGAGCATAGAGAAATAGATTGCTAATTATCTAATGGGAACAGTACACATGGCTATAAAATCTCAGTCCACTTGGATGAGAAATGGACCCCACATGACACTTATCCAGGATGTTCTGTGGAAAAAAAAGATGGAAGATATAATATTATATGCAGAGAACAGAGATTGATGAGAGAGTGGGAGAGAGAGTTTAGTAACATAGGATAATGGTAATCCAAAGGAAAATTTTACCAATTACATGTTGTAAAATATTGTGAGAGAAAGCAGCCTTTTTTCTTTATTGGTGATGATTATTGGTGATGATGGCACATGGACGGCACGGGAGCCAGTGCCGACTTCTGTAGGATTTTTGTCAGTATAAATTTGATGTTTTGTGAAGCAATTTAACTTCAACTCACACACACTGATCTGATCTCCTACTAGCACTGTTTCCACTGTGCTTTCTTTTTTTTCAAATCTTTTCTGTTTGTTTTTTTCAACTGGGTCTTTCTTGGATTTAACTTTTATTAGTTTTTGGAGGTAGTTTTTTTTGTTGGTTAAAAAAAGAAAGAAAGATAATGGAGAGTAAGAAGCAAGAGTATTCACCTTCCTCACTCACTGCTGATCTCTTTGGTACCAAGGAGTTGCCACCATCACCGTCAGCAGGAACTTTTGCATCTATTTTTCCGCCTCCTTCGATGGTATAATGTTACTGTTCTCTATTTCATGCGTTTGTTTAGTAGTTTTTTGTTCTTCAGTTGGTCACAATCTGAAGTTTTTTCGTATTCTTTTTCTTGTTTTCTCTTGGATCTCATTTATAATTTAGATTAAATGTTACAAATTTAAAAGCATAAGTGATGATGTGATAGTTTTAAATATTATCAGATTTACGAAATAAAATCTTAACTGTCAAATCGATTCTATATAATATAATACTCTTTAAGTGATGGAAAAAGGTGGGGGGAAAAAGATTAATTTTGGCTTGATTTGGAAATTCTTTCATAGAATAATGGGTGTGTTTTTATTTTCTTTGCTTGGCCAGATTAGGTGATGTTTGCTATTTGTTACTTTTGTGGATTTCACTGTATACTTACAATTATATTTTAATTTGGAACGTGCCTCACAGCCAGAAAAAGTTAATGTTGGTTTGATCATATAATGCTTTTGGAATGGAGGCAATATAATTTAGTTTGTATATGCTCCTGACCAAACATTTTCATATTTTGAATGTGTGGTTGTGGAACTAACCAAGAGAGACTTCAGAAAAACATTTCTTATGATTTAGCTTTAAAGAGACAGTGGAATCAATGTATACTCTGTTTGCTCTTAAAACTCACGATGAAGCAAGGTAAAAGTATAATAGCAAAGAGGATTGGTGCAGCGAGGATCAAACGGTATGAAGGAGTTGAGTAATGCAATGTCCAGCATGTTCTTCACTGGAAGACATCTCCTGGGATTTCTGCGTGTGAACGTCTGAACTCTTTCTTTTTGTGGATTTCAGGTGGCTGGGAAGAACTCAGGCACTGAGGTAATGGGATCTTGGCAGAAACCAAATTCAGAAAATCACACATGGAACATGAAACAAGAAACTTCAGGTTCATGATCAGGGCTCTTTAGTCTCTTCTGTTCGTCCATTCTTCTTTCACCATTTCAAGAATATATGGGACCTTATTTCAGAGTAAAGTTATTCTTTGACAATGCCTGTTGTTTCATGCTCTCTCTTTTTCTCTCTCTCTCTCTCAGTTGATAAGCAAAAGATTGTCACTTGACACTTAGCTTCCTGTATTTGCTTCTTGGGCGAATCAAACAAAAATATATTTAGTTTATTTGCTTAGCACTTCTCCTACCTATTTCTAGAGCCAAAATTCTTAGAATCTTCATTTACTAAGTGAGAGAAATAAGGATGCATTTTCACATTTTGCGAACATCTAGGTTATGCTCCCTGTTATCTCTAGAATTATCGTCTCCAAGTAATGAAATTATGAGTACCTTAAAGTAAGTAAAGCTATTGTTTGGAGAATATTGTCTTAGAACTTCGTATTTTGCTCAAATTATGCAGCTATGAATAGCAAGGTTGCACGCTGTAGCATACCCAACAATGACAGGGGTTCAGTTTTCCCGGAACAAAGAGTGGAACCTTGTCATCTAAGTTCATCTCTTTATTATGGTGGGCAAGACGTCTACTCCCAGTACCCGAGTACCCAAAACTCTGAATCATTCCCTCTAGTGAGTCTTGATTAGTTGATAATTGGTAAAGTATGATACTGTGATAGTGTCAGCCTGATCAGTATTATGTGAAACTAATTGTGTTCGTAACTTTGTGATGAATTAGTTCAAGGCAGATGGGGGAGAAGATGATCTGAATGGAAACAATGCAAACAGTGCATCTCGAGGAAATTGGTGGCAAGGTATTCCTGTTATTAATGAAGATTTGTTTGAAAATCAGCAAAGTTATGGTTGTAGACTATACTGATGTCTTCCTAACTTGCTGATTTTCCTTTCTGTAGGTTCACTTTATTATTAGGGCCTCGCCTTCCTAGGCATATGAAATTTCCATCTATTTTCAAGGTACGTAAATGGAAACATCTATATGGTAGGAAATAGACTGATATTTTTTATTTTTATTGTATATAACATTTCCTATATATAAGTGACAAAGTATAGCACATACAGTGGTCACAAGGGGACAACAAACTATTAAGTTTCTCTCTCTTTAACATTCACCTCTAGTTTGTGCTTGGCTCAAAATTTTAGGCCTTGTTTTTTTTCAGTTTGCTGCTAGAACTAATAGTGTTTATACTGGGACTCTATATGCCATATTATGTGCTTCAACTAAAGCACTGTAACTTATTGTGGTGGAATATCTGATCTCTGGAATTAAAATGAACAAAGTGGCTAATTGGTTGCATTCGCATCTATCTCCACACAATCTTCAAGTAATCAGTTTATCTAAAGAAGTCGCTTTGAATTTTGCAATGCAAGAAAATGCATACTGACAAAACCAAAACCAAAAGGCAAATCAATCTCTTTAAACAGTTTGTGAATGCTCTTCTCCTCTCCCCCCCCACTTTCCTCCTTTTCCTTTTGGCTTCTTGTGGGGACTGGGTAAAATAAAAAGATGAGAGTAAAAAGAGGGTGTACAAGAAAGGGAGGGGACTTTAAAATTATTTAAGAATGATACTTGTTTGTGCATACATACTTTCATGAAAATATCAGTCAACTTTTTGAGTTGAGGCTTTACCAAAGCTCTCATTATAATTCTTTAATCTGATTTGCAGTGTTTTAACTTAAGTTGTATTTCTGTTTTCTATGCAGGAATTCACGGAGCCTTTGTAATAAGCATGGCAGATTTGCAAAATAAATAAGTAGCCTGTAGACAAAGCTTATAAGCGACTAGTTATGGCTGCTCTCTCAGTTTAATTGTACAAAGCCTTTGTGGTGACTATCACATCATATCTGTTTCAATGGAGAACCAGAACAGATGGTTGATAGATTCTATAAAAGTTGTCCAGGTTCTCTCTTGGGCTAAGTTTTCATATGCGGTCGAACAATGTTATGTGCTCTTTTTAAACCTGTAATTGATATAATAGATGGATAGAAGGGCGTCAAGTAGTTTGAGATATGTTAGTAAGGTTTTATTTATTTTATGTTGTGATGATCGTGTATTGAAAGAGGCCGGGTCTTTTGTATGATGGCAAATGTCATCCACCAAAAGCTATAGGTAGTAGGTTCAAGTCAGGAATCATCATTTCCAAAAAATAAAAATATAAAAATTTGGAGGGCTAGATTATCTAACAATTACCTCTCTCGGACCCCCCCTAAAGTGGGGTGAGAGTTTTTCACATTAGGTACGACCTTTTTCTATGATTGCGTATTGAAATATATATATTGAGGAGAGTTAAAGTAGGAACATAATCTAATATTCTATTTAAAAAGTTATGTTCCTTTTTCAATAGGATCATCAAAACTTTTTTTTTTGGACACATTTTTAAGTGGAGGAGATAGGATTCAAAATTTTGAACATCTTTGTTGGAAACATTAAGAAATGTCGTTTCACCTAAAGGTTATTGGCTGCTAGGGATCATTCCAACATTAATAAGTGTTATACTTGAATAGCAAGTACTTCACAGCAGACTAAACATTCCCTATAATTTGAAATTTCTCATTAACTGGCTCTTCACTATCAAGTTCTGCAAACATAAACATCGTTTTACTTTTTGTGGAACCTATTAAAAACCTACTTCTAAAAAGAGAAGAGAACTTGCATATTCCACTGGTTTGTCGTAGGGCATATGATGAAGATGCATATAATCACACTCACTACTGGCAAGCTTGAATAATGAACTTACAGTTTGACATAGTAGCTTCCATGAAAATATGAACCTTATATGTAGTATCCAAAGCCTGAGATTTTCAATTTTCTTTCTTTAGAGGCATTATATTTTATACTGTAATTTCAAAACAAAGTAATGAAAAATTGAAATGACAAAGAGAAGGAATAAAATTAAAATAAGCATGCTTACCTCCACAAAAACGAGTAATAACCCAGTTACTTGGCACCTTGAATGTTTAGGAATGGTCACAGCTTCCTTCGGATTTAATTAGTACTAGAAAGTCTGGAAAAACATAACTATACAACAAGTCAAAGCTTAGGTTCTGCCTCACCTTCTTCACATAAAGCCTCATCTGTTAGACTTCCATCATTATCATCTTAAAGCTACTAATGCACAAGTCCCTCATCACAACCCTCTCCCCTTTTGACATAGATTTCCTGATTACCTGGCTTTGCTCCCTCTTAACAATGCAGTCTCACAACCACAGTTAAACTTTATAAAGTCAATACACAAACTTCTTTGGACCATCCATATCTTTGTGATATACCCCTTCCCCTTCCCCTTCCTCCTCCCCAACTTTTCCCAAATAGAATAATGCAAACAAAGCAAAGTGACTTCATACAATTGTTGCTCCATTCTCTCTTTCAAAATTGGTTATGAGGATCAAGTCACCATTTCATTTGAATGGAGAGTAGTATTGACAATAATTGTCCTTGTTGTTCCCGTCATTTGATATGCAAAGGAATAGCTTCTCATATGCAGCAGCCATCTTTGTGGCTGTGAACAACTCCAAACCTCTCTGCCAAGCAACCTGGCCTTTCTTCTCCAGAACTCCCTTGCCATCAACCCAAACTTGATAGAGGGCAGTTTTTAATGAAGTTACAGTTGGTGAAAATGTATAGCCCATTTCGGTACCAACAATCACCGACCCTGTAATGCTGGCCAGCCTTGTTGCCAATACCGGCTTACCAGAAATCATTGCTTCTAACAGAGTATGATCTAATCCCTGAGCTCGAAGAGTTGGGTTTATGAAAATATCAATGGCATTATAAAACGTTGCTAGTTGAGCTTGTTCCAGTGGCCCCATGACTAGCACATTTGCCCCAAGATCTCTGTATCTAACAGCCCAAGGACCATCCCCAGCAACAAGAACAACACTGGTTTCCCGAAATGTATCATTTTCCTTAAACATTTCCCTTAGAGCTTCGAACATAAGTGGGTGTCCTTTGTCCTTTACTAATCTCCCAGCCATCCCCAAAACCAATGACTTAGAGTCTGGAATGCCATACTTTTGCTTAAATTCCCTTCCCTTGGTAACATCTGGCTTGAAAATCTCCTCATCTACACCATTGAGAATAATATGAACTCGTTCTTCGGGGAGCATATAGATTCTCTTCAAGACATCTCCAACATGATCACTTGTAGCTACATGGTGGGCATATCTTGGGAAGAACTTCACCTCTTCAACAACCTTCATAAGTCTTTGAGTTAATGCATTTGCCTGTGGTTCTTCAGGATGCCGCAAAAGCTCTTGAATGATGTCAGAATGAATGGTTTCATATGCAATCCCATGCCAAGTAACAGCTAAGTTAGTCACATTCCGGGATCGCGTGTGCAAGAGCCCAACACTTTCAGTGTGGATCATATCAAATGGCCTTCCAGTTGAGTTTTGAGTTTGAAATAGCTTCCAAACTGAAGCTTGGTCCAGATAACCAGCAGCTGTAGCTTTTGAGAGGTGAAAATATAAATTGCTGATTGGGTATCTTGGGAAGGAGGTGTTTGAGGGAAAAGTGGTGAAGATGTGAAGCTCATGGCCTCTTTTGGCAAGGGCAAGGTGGAGGGTCAAGGCATGCCGTTCAAGCCCACCTGCTTGAGATCTATGAGGCCATTTCTTGACAAAGAGTGCAATCTTAAGAAGTTTAGGTGGTGGTGCTGAGGGAAAATGAAGATGATTCCATGCAGAAGGGAATGTGAGGAGGTCAATAGCTTGATTCTGCTTTTGCTCCATTATTTGATAACGGAAATAGCATGGCCCTGAGTAATGACACCAATAGAGGAATGAGATGAATGAGAAGACTGAGAGAATGAAGATGATGCAGCAGAGAGAACGAAAGCTCATAAAAGTATTATGACTATTTGCCATGGAAGTGAACATTCAAATTGTGAGGCCAGAAGGAAATTCTTTCAAGTTTTTCCTTAGAATAACCTGTGAAAGAAGTGGAAAAGAAATTCGGTTTCAAACATCAGCATTAGATCTTGGAAAAAATTTCTGTGGCTTAGAAGATATAACATATTCTTCAAAATGAAGGCAGAGAACCTGCACAAACACTATCTCTTTGTTTGTTTATTATGTTTCTCATCTGAAAGGCATCTGCACATGGTTACTGCTAGTTTAAGTAAAGCATATCCTAAAACGAAGACTATACCTGTTGACCAGTTTATGCAAGATGAACTTTGGTTTTAGCATCTATCAAAAAAAAAAAAAAAAAACAAACTTTGGTTTTAGCAGCAACACCATTGACTCAATGAACCAAATTAAGCCAGCCCGAGTTGTTCTACCTCCTTAGAATATAGCAAGAAACAAATTTGAAGCCATTATCACTGCCAACTACCAATATAATAGTAATATCAAAGCGAAACCCAACATTTATATGGTGCAGAGTCTACCAAATTATGAACCTAAACCACTAAATTATACAATCTGTTACGGAGTTTTCATCTCTTTCATAATTCATAGAATATCACAAGTACTTAAAGTTAAAAGGATCAAACTTCCCTGACTATCCACGTTAAGAAAGCAAAATGTCAACATGAACCAATTAAAAAACACATCATTTGGTAATTCCAACCTCATCTCTCTATATTTTATTCCGAATTCTCACAGCCACAAGAAGTATAAAATTATCAGTAAGGACACTGAAATTTCACAAAACTAGCACAAATTGAGCATAATATATGACATTTCATAATTCTAAGAATTAAATAGTTAACTCAATTGATAAAGTATCTTGTTTTCGAATAATAACCCTCGCATAAAAATACTAATAAAGCCAAAAAAGAGAGATCTAACAATTGACACGATCATTTTATATATTTTTTTTGATAAGTACACAATCATTTTATAGATCTACTAATACAAATAACAGTTTATATGAAAAATATATTTACAATTTCTTTTGGTTTTATAAAATATACGATTTCCACCTCAAAAAAAAAAAAAAAAGAAAAAGAAAAAAGAGATATATTCCTATTTCCTAGCGAGTAAAGGCGTGAAGCACAAGAAAAACATAAACCACAAGTGCTACAGGAACCAGAATCACCAGAGGACCAATTGCAGCATAAGTATACATACTCCCACAACCCAATACCCCTAACTTGATCTGAACCAAAGCCACCAATGCCATCATCAAAAACCCGCATCCGAAAACAGACCCGGCTGCCGAAACGAGCATCCCGGCCCGCAAAGTGGCTGTGTTAAGGTGCCCCATGGCCATGGCATTGGTGCCACTAACAGCACCAGTCCTCCTCTCACTGCTACGTGTGGTGGTCATCTTGATGGCTTGTTTGAGAGCCAAGGCGATGAGGCTGGAGAAGAGGAAGGAGCTGAAGGAGTAGACGTGGAAGGCTATGAGGTCCTCGGCGATGGCGGAGCCGGCGGCGCATGAGGCCGAGTCGATGAGAACGGATTTGGGGTCGGTGGTGGGGTACCAGGTGAGGCCGAGGAAGAGAGCGAAGGTGAAGAGGGAGTTCACGTTGACGATGCTGTCTAAGGCCATTATGTGGATCGATGTTGTCGTCAGTTTACGGCGTGAGTGTGTTGACACGTCGGACATCTGCGGCTGATATGTGGCGGCGGAAATGACAGGGGAGGTGGAGGAGGAAACATTTTTTCTGTTTCTTAAGAACAGCATATTTTTATTTTGTGCGGTTGTGGTGTTGTGTTGTGTTGTGTTTGCAAATGGTTGAGGAGTGGCGTTAAAGTTTTGAAACTTTGGGGGAATCGAAGGTGGCGTGACTTCACCGGCAAGGAAAAGAGGACACTAATATATTATTTTGATTCTTTTGGCAGAAAAAAGAAAAGGGTCGCGCCGTTGCCGGGGATCGAACCCGGGTCACCCGCGTGACAGGCGGGAATACTTACCACTATACTACAACGACTTGTTGATGCTTGCTTATCAAGTGTTGTAATTTATTTCATTCATAATTGCCTAATTTATTAATCTAGTGGGAATCAAGAATTATAAATATAATACCTTTCATTTGCTTTGGACATGACTTAATTGATGCACCAAAAAATCATACTTCAAACACTTAATAAGGTCTTTATGACAATAAGAAACAAAATTAAGAAAAAAACATACACTAAAGAGTCGGGATGAAATTTTAATACAAATGCACACCATAAATTATACCAAAAAAAAAAAACTATGGTAACTTTTAAGGAAATATGGAATAAGTTATACTACACGCAATACTCTATTTTTAAGTAATTTGAGACAATTAAATGTTTTTCTATGTGATTGTTTTGTTCCTAAGCACATTCTTATATTATGGTTTTTTTCCTTAATAAATTTACAGTGGGAAAAAAAAAAGAAAAAAAAAAATGAAACATTGATTGGTTGAAATGGTGGTATCATCAAGACATTAACCAATAGAAAAATTTTCTTTGGAGGTATTTCGTTGCAAATGCCAAGAAACATTTTATAGGTTTTTTTTTTTTTTTTGGTAATAGTAGTAACGTAGAAATCTTGAGTAACAAACTGAATTTAAGGCATTATGTGCATGAATCAGGATAGATAAGGTTGAAGGATATTTCAACCTAATTTGATCTTACCAGGTTATGAAATTTCCAATACAAACCCATCATATGTGTAGAAATTAGCTCAACCCCACCCACAAGGGTTGAGTTGGTGAGTTATGCTTTCTTGCTTCATGCATTATAAAATTTTGGGTTTTCATTAATTATTTAAGCACATTTTTTAGTGGATTATTACTTTCTTTTCTTTTGTTTTTTTGATAATTTAATAGATTGTTACAATTATCATAATATGCCTAAATTATATTCTAAATTTCCAAATTCATCAAAATTAGCTTTCAAAATACCAATATAAATAAGCCAACAAAATTAAAATATGGGAAATTAAACAAAAACCTCTAATTACAATTTTGTATAGGTTTCCTCTCCAAAAAACAGGCAAGGCAAAGAGAAGACGTGAAGTACAATTTTTTTTTTTTTAGAACATCCACATTGGTAGAGCCATAAATTTAGCAATATGACTCAATAATAAGCTACTTTATTTATTTTATCTTCTTACTTTATAAAATACCAAACATCAATGAATCTATATTTTTGGCTATTTGATTAAAATAATATAAAAAATTCATTAAAAAACAGGGTGAACACATCCAAAAGAGATTTCTATATCTATATTTTATCTTCTTACTTTACAAAATACCAAACATCAATGGATCTATATTTTTGACTATTTGATTAAAATAATATAAAAAATTCATTAAAAAACAGGATGAACACATCCAAAAGAGATTTCTATATCTATATTCTAGATTAAAAAAAAGGACAGTTGAACTGCTTGAGTTTGGTAAAACGAACCTAAAAAACCTTAAAATGGTAGGCCCAACGGATTAGAAAAATTACATTGTTGCTCCTAAAAATATATATGAGCTGAAAAAAAAAAACGTTGGAGCTTGGAGCTCTTTTTGGTCTTTTCCTCTCTAATTTTCTGCTGACACATTTGGTGGAAATTACTTTGTTGCTCCTATCTTCATTTTTTAGCTAAAGAAAAAGTGGGGGCTTTTTAGTCTTTTTACTGTCAACTTTATGGTGCTGCCAGACGTTCAACTTTATAGTGCTGCCAGCTGTGTTGTTTTTTAAACGAAATTACCATCTTGACTCTAAGTACATGGGTAGGTTAAAAATGTATGAGATTTTTATCTTTTTTTCTATTAATCCTATAATGCATGATTTTGAAACCTGAATCAGACCGTACAGTTGGACCGGATTAACCGGAAATCAGCCATCAATCCGAGTTTTTAAACATAAAAAACCGGAACTTTCTGTTTTGCAAGAAACCGATCAAACCGTCCGGTTTGTGGAACCGGGCACGGGTTTTTCGGTTTTCTTCCCCACATAATTTTGCTAAAAATCTCCGGCTTGCATCTTGTTTGTCCACTACATCACTGGATTTCACTGTTTAATGAGAGACCAAGAGAGGGGAGGGAGAGAGAAAAAGGCAAGAGTAATAGAGATTAGAGAGAATGAAGTAATATAGTAATGGAAAATGGAGAGCAAACTTACACTGGCATTAGATTTTCTGGAATAGAAGTTGAATCATGCATTTTTGAAGAGATGTTTTGTAGGCATTCTTGGAGCTAACCAAAAGGAAGAAAGAAAAGAAAAAGGAACAAAGTATCAAACTATTAGAGCATCTCTAATGGTGCAAAATACTCTCTATAATAAAGAGTGAGAGCAAAAAAAGGGGCTCCAACAGCCACTCTATACATCAAATTTTTTTTTGCTAACGAACAGTAGCTCATCAGGTCTGATGAGTTGCTGTTCATTCTTCAAATCTTTTTTTTTATTATAATAATTGGCTGTTGAATAAAAAAAATGTTGGAAGATGTGTAGTTGTTAAAAAAATAATAAATAATGAATGAAAAAATAATATTTAAATGAGATAAAGAATGAGATAGAGAGTTTGTTAAAAAGTGTATTTAAAAAATTGATAAATAAAGGTAAAAGTTCGAAACAGTACAAAAATTTGCTAATTTTGCTAGAGATGCTCTTAGGAAGACTAGAAGAGAGAAGGTAGAAAGCTAAAGATATCATTTTGAATTGACGGTGAGGATGAAGTTTTGAATGTGAGAATATTGGGATTTGTTAATTGATAAGACTAGGGAGAACAATTAAAAAAAAAAAAAACAAACAAACAAACACTAGAGAGAAGAAGGCAAACAGGGGAACACGTGAATGAGATAAGAATGAGAAGAAAAAGTATTGGGGTGTGGGACCGGGTAGATAAAATGAAAGAAAATTGAGATATTTTAAATAATATAAGAGATATTTTATCATTTTTGTAATAAATTACAAAAAATATTATCTTTTCTTTAATTATAATATATTTAAACCTCTTTATATATATTATTTTAATTAAAATTGTTAAATTTTGTAGATGTATTTTATTATTTTTATATTAATAAATTATTAAAATAATTATGAGATAGTTTGACCTCAATTTGATCCCTCTTTTTTACGGTTCATTGAACGGTCTGGGTCTAAAAACCATGCTAGAACGTAGTTGCTTCTTGAATGTTGCCATTTGTGTCTTCCTTGTCATTTTGTTCAGCTACTCAACTTCTTTACAGCCATAAACAGAGAAGAGGGTGAGATACAAAAAAAAAAAAAAAAAAAAAAAAAACACACTTGCCTCTTTTCCCTCTTTCTTCTCTTTCTCTATCGGTTGGCTCACAGACGACCCTTTTTTTTTTTTCACATGTTTTTTGTTTATCCATATGCACACAAAAGTCAATTTTTTCTCCCAAATTTGTCACTTGGATTACCTCACTGTTAGGGTTCAGAGAGAAAATTTGGGAAGCATGATTGCTTTTTGTTTAGATTTTACTGGCATACATGTTTTTTTACTTATCCATATGCACACACAAGTCAATTTTTTCTCCCAAGTTTATCACCTTGATTACCTCGCTATTAGGGTTCAGAGAAAAAAAATTTAATGTTTGCTTCTTCTCTCCATTGTTCTGCCATAGCATTCAATTATCAATACCACCGCTCAAATCAGTTTTTTTTCATTTATATAGATGTATAGATACGTTGTAAGTGCGGAAACAACCCCTCCAAGCATCCTCATAGTCTCTTCCATCCCTTTAAAGATCACAGCGAAGCTCTCCTTAGAGAAAGTATCTCTTCCGTCTCTCTTTCTCCTATATTTTTCTTGGCTTTTCTCATCTCAATTTTGTTTTGATTAGTTGCCTGGTTAAGATTATTTTTTTGTAATCAGTTTCTATTTTTTATTTTATATTTATTTTTGTTTGTAAGTTCGTAATTTATCTGCGTTAAACAGCTCTTACTTTGTTGTCACAACATTAATAGTACTTGCCGATACATAAGATATATATGCTCTTGCTCTTATTGTTTAAAAGCACGTGAATTCAATTTGCTGCACCAATACATAAAGGTTCGAATTCATATTGCATGCAATTCATTTATTTTAGGAAGAAAAAAAAAAAAAAAAAAACCTGACTTTGTTAAATTGATAACCCATTAATTTTATTTATTCATGTGAAAGTAAATTTTGTATAGGCATTATTGGACCTGACCTACTATGTTATTCCCATTCTACAGGTTTGATTTGAGTAATTAATTTCATATATGATATAGATAGTTGTTGTTCAAGGAATGCAGTTTGTTATTTGAGGATAACTTTATTATAACTAATAGAATTTATAATTTATATGAAATTTTGATCTATATTTCTTATTCAAATTATTTACCTACTGAAATAAAAAAAACTAATGCAATGTCTCTCCTTTCTCCTATTCTCAAATGACTAGGATGCAGATGATTTACAATTCCATTAAGGACATTCACCTAGAAACAAGAAATTGGAAAGTTAAAATTTTAGTGGCTGAAAAAAACAATGCCACGAACATCAACGCAAGGTGTCAGCACATATCAAAGGCTTATATTGATTGACAAAGAGGTTAGAAACAAAAATTTAATAATATTATACACTGTCCAGTTTATATAGGGTTATATAAATTAAATTCGAAATTGCAACTTTAGTGTATCTTACAACTATTCTTCATATAATTATTTAGGATATCTGCCCTTTTTATATATAGAGTATAGATACTTTGTAATTCATATGTTATTCAATATGCTAGAACTTTATTTCTGTACACCAATGTATTATTATTCTTAATTTATGTTGTTACTTTAGTAATACAAAAAAAAAAAAAAAAAAAAAAATTATGTTCTAAGTTATTACCTATTAATTTTGAATAGACAGTTGCTGCATTTGAAATTATACAATAGCAAGATAAATAACTAGTTTCCCCCTTTTTGAGTTATTCCAACTGTAGTATACTAGTATAACCACATGTGAGTTAGCAAAAAAACAGTGGTATATGCTAAAAAAAAATTTTGGTCTAGAATACATTTTTAATGCTGCAAATCACGTAATTTCCATTTATAGAACATTTTTTTTTTCACTTGAATAGCAAGTCTTTCCCCTCCCTATCAAGAGCCATAACTGTATTTAGCCCATATATATATATATGCTTAAAAAAAAAAAAAAACAAAAAAAAACAACAGCAATGACTTACTAAAAAAAAATTGCAACTTAAGATTATAGACAACTTTAAAATTCTTTCGTAATAATATATACACATTTCTTACCAATTTTGTGATAACGTAATAAGAACACAATCTTGTGAGAGTATAAATTTTTCTTCACGCTTTTATATAGGCACCATTTATTTAAATTTTCTTTATTGTTTCAAAAGTACAAGAACGAAAGTTCAATATGATTTAAAATGAATATAGCTTCTAACTAATAGGGTTTAAGCTTAGTTTCTTTTATAAATTAATTTGACCAAATAATGTACATCTTCATTTCAGCCTTTATAGAATTTGAATCAATCATTTATTTGATTTTTTTTTAATAACCGAGTGCAAGCTGTACTGTTTGGTTCAATTGCATGATGATACGTTGATACAAGCAAGGACATATTTTATCACCTACGCACTTGTCAAACCAATACCTACAAAACTTCGTCTTGTTGACCATAACTACCAGTGGATAATCAATACAAGAACTGTTATTAAGGATGTATTAGAGGATGAGATTTCATTTTATACAACAGAGTATAGTTTTGTTCCTTTTGATGAATTCCACAAATACATCGACCTTGATGACCCTATTGGTAAGATTTGTAAAGCTTAAATTCAAAACCTCTCTTTAACATAATGTTTATTCACAAAACTATTGTGTTTAATATGTAGATATCATTGCTCTTGCGATAGTTGTCCAACCGCCTCGATAGCTTCAAATGAGAAATGGACCTTCAACGATTCAAGAATTCACTCTCATTGATCAACTGTATGATCTATTAATTAATATCTTTATGCTTTTTCATGTGATTATTTTCATTCTACATTTTATTTGCTTCAATCTAATTAGTTTATATAAATAGCCAAGAAAAATAACAGCAACAATAATATTTTTAAAGCATAATTATTAAACTTATATTCATTATAATGAAATATGATCTATGTATACTGATTACTATAATTGGATTTATATTTTTCAGCCTTAAGCCTGTTGGTTTAACAATGTGGGACCAGTTCATCGCGAATGAATCAGCAACTATTTCGGAGGTTATCAATCGCAAACCTGTTATTATAGTGATGAGACTGAAAGTGGTTTCGCATAATGGTAAAAGATTTCCAAAATCTTTCTTCTTTATAAACTAAAAACACCTATTTAATAAGATATTTTTATTCATTGTAGGAATCTCTCTGTCAACCAAGCCGTCCAGCTCCTTTGTCATAAATCCAAATCATTCTAAAGCAACTACATTGGAAGAACGGTAAATTTTGAATCTGTTATGAAATTCTTCCCTAAGATTATTGCAAGGGCAGGATTTGGATCCCAAGCCCAAAATGGTAAAAGGATTAAGGCCCTTTAGTTTCATATGTTATATTGTTATTGACTGTATTATCTTCAATTTCATATGTTCAAAACCTTTGGAAAGTGGAATGGTTTTAATGATGTTTTTATTTTGGTTAAATTACAAATTGCACTCGCTAACTTTGCCTAAAATTCAATTTGGTCCCTCTAATTTCACTTTCATTTCCTCTAATTTTCAATTTTGTTCAATCCAGTCTTCCTATTAGTTTCTGTCAAAACTATGCCATTAACTATCAATAAATTTATAATTATGTATGTGCCTTAACGTCAACTTCTCTCTCTCGGCTTTGTGAAGTCGTAGACTGTAGAAGATAGAAAACTCAATAACTCTAGTGAGGAACAACTTCTCCAAGCTGGGTGTCCAGATTGTCATAGAAGGTTTGGTTTCACTGCAATTCTTTTTGTTTTAGGAGTTTCATTCATCATGGATGCATCGATGGAAGAACTTTGGCGGAATTTCAAACTTTCAGAAGAGGAAAAAGGAGTTACAATGGTGGAAGCCTCTGAAGTTGCTGGCTCTAAGCAGTAGGCATAGTATAGTATTTTATTCAAGTTGTAGACTAATAAGGAGTTCAATAAGGAAGCGTTTAAGGCTACTTGTGGTGATCTTTGGCGCTTTAATCAGAGTGTAACCATAAGAGAGGTGGGACAAAACCTCTTTATTGCTGTTTTTGGTTCAGAAGATCAGTTGATGACAGTACTCGATAAAAGTCCATGGTCCTTTGATAAGAAATTGATTTTGATGAAGCGTTTTCTGGATGATTCCAGTCCAGCCAATGTCACATTTAGCCATTCTCCTTTCTGGATCCGCATATTTAATATTCCCATAAAGAGTACGAACAAGGCTGTTGGAACCAAAATTGTGAATGAAATGGGGGAGCTTATAATGGTGGATGCATCTAAAAGTGGGCTCGCTTAGGGCCCTTTCCTTTGAGTCAGAGTGAACATTGATATTACTAAGCCTCTAATGCAGGGAAAGATGATTCAAATTGATGATCTTGAGGCTAGTTGGGTTACTTTTAAATATGAACGGCTCCCTATATTCTGTTATAGGTGTGGTATTCTTGGTCATCAAGATAGAGAAGTCCTCAGTTGAAGAAGGGGTGTTTCTCTGCAGATGAGGATGGATTTCAATTTGGACCATGGCTTCACTCATTGGCACCAAAAGGAAATAGGAAGAAAGATACAAGGAACTCTTTCAGATATGCGGGATGATGAGGAAGATGATGTTCAATCCTTTGCGGAGGATGAGGAGGTTCTAGTTCAACGACGGCAACTCTAGCTGGATCCTCTGGTGGCGGTGTCGACGGTGAACCCAAGGAAATTAGTGCTGTTTGGTACAACCTCAGGAAGTGGTGGTGGAGAATTAGCATGGGAAAATGACTTAATTCCTATTTCCGTGGGAGGTTTGAATCCTCAAATGGATCATATAGCTAAGAAGATAGAAGTTGCACCCAACTCAAACTATAGTAAGGGTGACTATCCTATCCCAATAGATTCGGCTCATATCAATTCGAATTCAACTTTGAATTTGAAGGATAATCTAGAGAATCCTCATGCATCTAAACATTGTGATAAGGCTGAAGCTTATGTTACTGAGAAAACTAAAATAGCCTCATCTAATTAGGCCCCTCATATCAATTATACGGATTTGGAGAAAGAGGCCAGAAATTTTGAAACTCCTTTTGATAAACTGTCTGATATTTGTGAGGATATAGAGATGGAATCTTCGTCTAATACTGGTGCTGGAATTTCTGAACTGAAAACTACACCCCTTCATAGTTGGAAGCAGATTATTAAGGATAAGTAAAATTTGAATGTTAAGGATTCATCCACCTCTATGCCAGTCCATGCAAAGTGGCTTGCTGGAGAAGTTGATACCATCACAGATCCTGATATTGGTCACAAACATAAAAAGCAGTTGGTTGAGAGAAACAAGTTTCAATCATCTGCTCCCACCACTGGGGTTGGTACTCAGCCCTTTGTCAATCCATGAAAGTTTTAAGCTTGAACTGCCATGGGCTTGGGATCCTAGAGGTAGTAACTAAACTTTGCTGTTTAGTAGCAGAAGAAGCTCCCTAAGTTTTGTTTCTTTGTGAGACTAAACTTGACAAATGAGGCTTTGCTAATTTGAAGGAAAAGCTAAAAATGACACAAGGGTTGGATGTTCCACGCATTGGCTTAGGTGGAGGATTAGCACTCTTGTGGCATGAAAGTATTGATCTGGCAGTTAAAACATATTCACCTCATCACATGGACGCTCTTATTTTGTTTGAAGGAGTGGAGTGGCGCTTTACTGGTATCTATGGTCATCCAGTGACAGCAAGAAGGGGTGAATCAAGGGACTTGTTACGCCAATTACATGCCAGGATGTCTTATCCTTGGTTGTTAATGGGCGACTTTAACGAACTCCTTCATCCTAATGAGTATTAGGGTAGTGGTGCTCGTCCTTATCATCAAATAGCTAAATTCTGGCATGCTATAGATGATTACTCTCTTATGGATTTGGGTTTTGAAGGTCCAAGATTTACTTGGTGCAACAACAGATTTCAAGGGAACCTAGTATATGAGAGATTAGACCAAGGATTATGTAATCAAGAATGGCTGAATTTATTCCCTCACTCTAAATTATTTCATACTCCATTTGGCTTCTCAGATCATTTAGCTATACTGACTGACATTAAAGCTACACAGGCTAATCTTCCTAGAGGACCGAAGCACAGATTTTTTCGGTATGAGGTTTTATGGACTAGGAATTCAGATTGCGAGGTGATTATTAGATTAAGCTGGGATACTCCATAATGGGGCATTCCGATGTATCATTTGACACAGAGGATTAAGGTAGTTCGGGTGGCTTTGCTTTAGTGGGGTGGAGGGAACGTTAGAGGACTTATGAAGTCTATTGCAGCCAAAAGGAAACTGTTATCCAGCTTGGAAACGGACTGTCACTTTAATCCTTCTAATTCTCAAAGAATTCAGCTTAGGAATGCAACGAGGGCGGAATTAAATGAGTTGATCTGTCAAGAAGAGATGTATTGGCACCAAAAATCTCGGGTTTCTTGGATGCAACATGGGGATCGTAATTCTAAATACTTTCATGCTGTGGCCTCTCAGCAAAGAAGAAGTAATAAGATCTTGAAGCTTAAAGATGTAAATGGGAATTGGATAACACAACAATCAGATTTGGAAGCTGTTGTTGCGCAATATTTCCAGGAGATATTCACTTCGGCCTCATCCAATTCTCTTCATCAAGTCATTCAGCATGTGGACAATGTTGTTACTCTAGCCATGAACAATATTTTACTTGAAGAGTTCACAGAAGATGAAGTCAAAACAGCAATTTTCCAAATGCATCCTACTAAAGCCCCGGGCCCGGATGGTGTGAATCCTTTATTCTTTCAACACTTTTGGCATATTGTAGGTCATGATGTCTCTTGTACTGTTATAGATTGCCTTAACTCAGGAAAGTTTTTAAACAGTATCAATCTTACTCATATTACTCTTATTCCTAAGAGGAAAAATCTAGAGTATATGGCTCATTTTCGGCCAATTAGTTTATGTAATGTAATTTTCAAGATTGTTTCGAAGGTCTTAGCCAACAGGCTTAAGAAGATCTTGGGGACGATTATCTCTGAGTGTGAAAGCGCGTTTGTGCCAAGAAGAGTAATCACTGATAACATATTGATTTCTTTTGAAACTTTGCATTACATGAAAACTAAGAGATGGGGTACATCTACTCACATGGCTCTTAAGCTAGACATGAGCAAGGCATATGATAGAGTTGAATGAGACTATCTAAAAGCCTTGATGTTGAAAATGGGCTTTCAACCTCGGTGGGTCAATCTAATTATGGCTGGAATCTCTTCAATGTCTTACTCTATAATTGTGAATGGTGAGACATCTGGATTCATTAAACCATCTAGAGGGATTAGACAAGGAGATCATTTGTCGCCTTATCTATTCTTGCTTTGCTTTGAGGGATTTTTAGCTCTTATCAGAAACTCGATTCAAACAAACAGACTCCATGGTGTGAGTATTTCCAGGGGTGCTCTGATGATTACTCATTTACTCTTCGCTGATGATAGTTTGTTATTTTGCAAGGCATCCATTGAAGAGTGTCAATCCATCAAAGAAATCCTTAGCTTGTATGAGTTGGCTTTAGGACAGAAGGTTAATTGTGATAAGACTGCTATCTTTTTCAGCAAGAACACTCCTATGGACATGAGGGAGGAGATCAGAAGGTACTTCAATGCCACATCTGATGCATCTTTTGAGAAATACTTGGGGCTGCCTCCTATCATTAGTAGAGGTAAGAAGCAAGCTTTTGCTGAAATTAAACTGAGGATTCAATCTAAACTCAGTGGGTGGAAAGGTAAGTTTTTATCTCAAGCGGGGAAAGAAGTATTAATTAAATCAGTGGCCTAAGCAATTCCTACATATGCCATGAACTGCTTTATGCTTCCTAATGGGCTATGCAATGAACTCAACTCCATGATGAGTCAATTTTGGTGGGGGCAAAAGGAAGAGGAGAAGAAGTTGCACTGGCTTAGCTGGAAGCATCTCTGTTTTGCAAAGAAGGATGGCGACATGGGATTTCGAGATTTGAAATGTTTTAATCTTGCCCTCCTTGCTAAACAAGGGTGGAGATTACTACATTGTCAGGAGTCCTTATTTTATAGAGTGTTTAAGTCTAAATATTTCCCCAATGGATCCTTTTTAGAAGCAGCTATACCATCTTATGCATTTTATGCATGACGTAGCATTGCCCAAAGCTGAAACTTTTTGATACAAGGTAGCTGCTGGAGAGTTGGAACTGGATCTTCAATTAATGTTTGGCAAGATAAGTGGCTACCCATGTCCTCAAACCAGAGGGTCTTATCACCACAGACTATTCTGCCTTCTAAAGCTCGAGTTTCTGATCTGATAGATGGATCTAATTTTCAACCAAGGTGGAAAGGAACACTGATAGATTCTATTTTCTTCCCTTTTTAAGCTTATATAATTAAGTCTATTTCTCTTAGTGTCAGAAGGCCGGCTGATTCGTTGAATTGGACCAAAAAACAGAGAGGAGTCTTCTCTGTTCGAAGTGCATATTTCCTCCAAAAGGAAATTAAGGAAGCTGATAATGGGAACATGGCTTCAACTTCTAATGTTGGTAGGCGACATTCTTTTTGGAAGCAAGTTTAGGCTGTGATGATTCGACCTAAGATTAAAAACTTCATTTGGAGGGTGTGCACAAATAGCCTTCCTTTCCGAACAAAACTTTTTGATAGGAAGATTTTGAATACATTCTCTTGTGTCTTATGTTTAGAGGTAGCTGAATCTTGTACTCATCTACTGTGGGAATGCTCTTTTGCTCAAGTCGTTTGGCAACAAGCACCTTTCGGAAACTCATTCAGACTACCTCTGCATATTCCATTCATGGAAGTTATAGATGTGGCTACACAGAAACTTCACACCCTTGACTTGGAGATTTTTTTGTGGCTTTATGGATGGTATGGAATTGCCAAAATAAAGTTATTTTTGAGAATAAGGAGCCCAGTCATGTAGGTATACGGAATAAGGCTGCTATTTACACGTTGGAGTTCATGGAGATTAATAAAAGAGATATGGTCACTTCTGGCAACTTGTTTACTAGATGGTCACTGCCTCCCCTGGAGTCATCTTTCAAGCTGAACATTGCAATTTCATAGTCCAAAGTGTCTTCAACTGTTGGGCTGGGCTTGCTTATCAGGAATTCTAAGGGAGAAGTAATGGCAGCATCTTATGAAAGGGTTAAGAAGGAAATTCATGCTTTGTGGACTGTGGTATCAGTGGTTCGAGTTGGGTTACTTTTTTGTCAGAACACGAGCTTCTCAAACATTATAATAGAGTGCAATTTTGCTTAGTTGGTGGACCTGTTAAATTCAGATAGAGTTTGTTCTTTAGAAGTGGCTTGGATTTTGGAGAATATTAAGCTTATTTGTGATCAATTTGTTAGCATATCCTTTGTGTCTGTTCCTATGAAATGTAATCGTGCTACCTTAGCTATTGCTAATGCTGCAACAGAGAATGAGGAGGTCATTATTTGATTAGAAGAATGCCCCTCTTTTCTCTTTCCAATTATACAACATGATATTCAATAAATAAGATCTACTATCGCTTCGTTTCAAAAAAAAAAAAAATTTGTATGTGCTGTGAATGACTCAACCACATCTTAGTTTATCTTAACAATCATTCACATATGTCACTGATTCATTACCAACTATCTGAAATTCTAAATCAATCATACTAGCAAAAAAAGAAAAAAAGAAAAAAAAAAGAAAAAGACTATTTGAATCTCCTTATATACGCAAGCTAATTGACTAATCTCTTTTGTTTTTTTCTTGGGTTGAGTAAAAACTCGGATGCCCATATTCTTGATGATGGTCACAGGCTGAGATGCACGTCATCAAATACTTGATAATACACTCAAGCCTTAACTCTTAAGC
Organism: Quercus robur; assembly: GCF_932294415.1. NCBI lineage: Eukaryota > Viridiplantae > Streptophyta > Magnoliopsida > Fagales > Fagaceae > Quercus > Quercus robur. The sequence continues at coordinate 28,893,579 of NC_065534.1, read as the reverse complement.
CGCCTCTATCAATAAACTTATAATTATGTATGTGCTGTGAATGGCTCAACCACATCTTAGTTTATCTTAACAATCATTCACATATGTCACTGATTAATTAACAACTATCTGACATTCTGATACAATCATACTAGCAAAAAAAAAAAAAAAAAAAAAAAAAAAAGCTATCTAAATCAATCAGTATATACACAAAGCTAATTGACTAATCTCTTTTGTTTTTGTTTTGTTTTGTTTTGTTTGTTTTTTTTTTTTTTTTTTTTTTTTTTGGGTTGATTACTAGTATTTTATTCACTTAAAATTAATATAAGTGAGGGTTCTCATTTGTCATTACTAATTGTCACTTATTCTTTAGTTTGGAAGGGGTTAGCTAGCTTTAGATTGAGCTTTATCTGTGACTTTGCTTATACTACATTTGTTGCTTCCTCTACATTCTTTAAGTATCTCATAAATCTCATTGGCTAGATGGTATAAAAATATGATAGCATAGAAGGAATTGTTGGATTCAAGATTTTCCTATTATAATTCTTGAGGTGATGGATATCTATGTAGTTTTCATTAAGCACGTTGTACATTTGTTGATAATTTTGTGCCATCTGATCCTAACTCAAATATCCCTATGACAGAACTCAGCAAATTTCTAGGGTAATGTTCAGATATCTGTTTATTTTGCTGAAACTGAAAAATTATTGCTGAAAATACTGTAGATAAAGGTAAAAGTTAGTTGAAATAGTACAGTGAGATCTATAAATAGTGCCAAAAAGTGCAGTGGGCCCCTGAATAGTAGCAAAAATAAGTTGAATAGTGAAATAATTTTAATTTTTTATCCACATCCAAACGCACACTAAGACTGCATATTAAAAGGTAAAATGGCTAGCATACAAGTTCTTCATATTTCATTAAATTGTTGAACAGGGAGCACAAATAATGTGAATCTTGATTGCAGGCTTGCAGCTCTTGTGGGCAGCATGGTTGCTTAATCATGGAAGAAGAACAGACAAGAAAAGGCCATTGAGTGCTTGAAATTGGGCTTAAGGACAAGAATTTCTTGGGAGTTGATAGTATCAAATATTTAGGGGCTGCTTGGTTTTTTTTTTTTTCCATCACTTATCACTCTTCACTCAATTTTTGTTACTCATCACTTAAAATATCCCAATTTCCCAAATCCCACCCACTTGGCACTCATCACTCAATTCTGTCGTTACTTTGTTTCAAAATTCAAAAAAAAAAAAAAAAAAAAAAAAAAAGAAGTCAAGATATGCGGCTGGGCTTTATTTAAAAAAAAAAACAAAAACAAAAAAAGTCCAACATTGCGGCTGAACATTTGAAAAGTTGTGGGTTTATTGCGAAAATGTCATTGAAAACTAAGTTTTGGAAACTAAAATACTTAAAATGTGTTTTCAGTTTTCATAACTCATCACTCAAAAATTATAAAATTGAGTGATGGAAACAAAAGCCAAACACACTTCTTAGTCGTGGGTCCTATTATTTTTGAGTTATGGGTGATGAAAACAGAGTTATGAGTTATGGAAATAGCAAATCCAAACAACCCCTTAGACATTGAAGTGAATTTGGCTTAGTGTTATTTTAGGGGCCAAGTTGCTCAATGAAGAGGACATTTGGTTCTATTTGCGCAATTGGATTCTCTATGGTCTGCTTTTGATCAATAAGGGGGGGGGGGGGGGGTGTCAAAATGGAGATCATTAACTAACTACAAGGTAGAATTGAGGTAGATTTTCTAGCAAGTGAGAACATAGCATATCTTATATACTCTTTAATTTTGATAAGCTACCTAAAATTACACAAGACAATATTTACATGGTTTTGCAATTTTCCTACGTTCATAGAGTTGTAGTGGTTTCTCTATTCATAGAGAAAAATACAAGATGCGGTAGTGCAATTTTTTTCTCTAAAAAACAACAAGAAACCCTAATCTTCAAAATAACAGTTTTTCTATTTTGTGCACAAGATTCATAATGGACTACAAATGGGCATGGGCCGATAGCTCCATAGGCTAAGCCTAAAAAAAAATCCCATTAAAAACCGTAATAATTTTATTTCGGGTTGGGTCATAATTCGGATTAAACACAATTAAGCTCCACAAAGCCCAATACTAGGGAGTGAGGATAAAGTTTTAATACAAAGGCACATCACAAATTTAAAAAAAAAAAAAAAAAAAAAAAAAAAAAAAAAAAAAAAAACTATAACTATGGTAACTGTGAGGGTAAAATTCCCAAGTCAAACGACGGGCCTTGGACCCTATACAGAGTCCAACTATGACCAAAGGGAAAATGAGCTGCCAAAGCAACTGCCAGCCTAACCCTAATAAGTCCAAACTTATTTAAAGGAGACGTTCGAGGAGGGGTGTCTCCTCAGACGCGCCAAATATGAGGCCAACATGCACCCTATCCATAATAAGGAGTCATTCTAAACAAATATTGGTTATCAGGATAAGCCTCACAAAGCAGGGAGAAGAACAAAAGCATAGGATGTCTAGGGGGAGACCACAACTGCCGCATTAAATGCAAGGAAGCTACTTTTCCAGCCGCATTAATGTGGAGAAGACAGGCGAATAGTGTTACATTGGCTAATGCAACTCACAGAAAGATAAGGTGGATGTCCGATGGGACAGGCACTTTAGTGAAAGTCCAGATGGTTAACAAGTGTAAGACTCTTATCAATTTAAGGAGGCTATATAAGAGAAGGAAATCCCCATAAAGAAAGGATCGGAAATTGAAAAACAGAAAGGAGAGAGGAAGAAAGAGCAAGGCAATAGTCTTTGATCAGAACCAGAGGTGCACCCATACGGTTCCTCGGACTAAGTATCCTGTAGACATTAAGGAGATATTCTTACGTTCAAACTGCTGCATGTCATGCAATTAACTAACGTTCACTTCGTCCAGCCCTAGTTCTGTAACTCGCTCTCTACAAATTCATTGTTTAGGGTTCTTTGGGCCAGAATCACTTACTTGTTGGGTCTGGGCCCCAAAAACCGACCCTACAGTAACTTTTAAAGAAAGATGTGATAAGTTATACTACACACAATACCATCTTTTAAACAATGTGAGAGAATCAAATGTTTTTTTACGAGATTGTTTTGTTCCTAAGCACATTCTTAGATTATGTTTTTTTTTTTTTTTTTTTTTTTTTTTTTTTTCCTTAATAAATTTATAGTGGGAAAAAAAAAAAAAATGAAACATTGATTGGTTGAAACGGATGGTATCATCAAAACATTGACTGATAGAAAAATTTTGGAGGTATTTCGTTGCAAATGCCAAGAAACATTTATAGGAAAAAAATTGTGTAATAGTACTAGCGTAGAAATCTTAAGTAACAAGCTGAATTTAAGGCATTATGTACATGAATCAGGTTTGATAAGATTGAAGGGTATTTTGATCTAATCTGATCTTAACGGGTTATGAAATTTCCAATAAACCCCTTACATGTGTAGAAATCAGCTCAACCCCATCCACAAGGGTTGGGTTGGTAGGTCATGCTTACTAGCTTCACGCATTGTAAAAGTTTGGGTTTTCATTAATTATTTAAGCACATTTTAGTGGATAATTACTTTCTTTTCTTCTGTTTTTTGATAACTTAATAGACTGTTACAATTAACATAATATGCCTAAATTATATTTTAAATTTCCAAATTCATCAAAATTAGCATTCAAAATAACGAAATAAATAATTCAACAAAATTAAAATATGGGAAATTAAATAAAAACCTCTAATTATAATTTTGTATAGTTTTCCTCTCTAAATAGCAGGCAGAGGCAAAGAGAAGAAACGAAGTATAAATTTTTTTCTTATTAGAGATATTATAGTCCAAGAAGCAGAAAAAACGAAGTATAAATTTTTTTCTTATCAGAGATATTATAGTCCAAGAAGCATAGTCCTATTGAAGGCCTACCTAATGTACTATTATTGGGAATAAAAAAAAAATATATATATATATATATATATATTTTTAGTAAAAATTCGGATGCCCATATTCTTGATGATGGTCACAGGCCAAGTTGCACATGTCATCAAATACTTGATAATACAAGCAACCCTCAATAAATTTATAATTATATATCCGCTGTGAATGACTCAACCACTTCTTAGTTTATCTTAACAATCATTCACATATGTCACTGATTAATTACCAACTATCTGAAATACACAAAGCTAATTGAGTACTAATCTTTTCTTCACTTATAATTAATATAAATGAGGGTTCTCATTTGTCATTACTGATTGTCACTAATTCTTCAGTTTGGAAGGGGTCGGTTGGCTTAGATTGAGCTTTATTTGAGATAGCTGTGACTTTGCTTATACTAGATTTGTTGCTTCCTCTGCATTCTTTAAGTGTCTCATAAATCTCATTGGCTAGACTGTATAAAAATATGATAGCTTAGAAGGCATTGTTGGATTCAAGATTTTCCTATTATAATTCTTGACGTGATGGATATCTATGTAGTTTTCATTAAGCACGCTGTACATTTGTTGATAATTCTGTGCCATCTGATCCTAACTCAAAGATCCCTATGACAGATCTGCAGCAAATTCTTAGGCTAAGACTGCATATAAAAAAGGTAAAATGGCTAGCATACAAGTTCATCATGTTTCATTAAATTGCCCAACAGGTATCACAAATAATGTGAATCTTGATTGCAGGCTTGCAGCTCTCGTGGGCAGCATGGTAGCTTAATCATGAAGGAGAACAGACAAGAAAAAGCCATTGAGCACTTGATATTGAGCTTAAGGACAAGAATTTCTTGGGAGTTGATAGTATCAGATATTTAGACATTGAAGTGAATTTGGCTTGGTGTTATTTTAGGGGTCAAGTTGCTCAATGAAGAGGACAGATGGTTCTATGTGCGCAATTGGATCCTCTATGGTCTGCTTTTGATCAATGAGTTTACAGCAAAATATGAAGAAAAACCTTTTTTTTGGGGGTGTCAAAATGGAGATCATTAACCAACTAGAAGGTAGAATTGAGGTAGATTTTCTAGCAAGTGAGAACATAGCTTATCTTATATGCCCTTTAATTTTAGTAAGCTAACTAAAAAGTCTAAAATCTATCCACAATTTTCAAACTAAATATCTGATACTCGTTTTAATAATCTGCATCATCAAATTGCCTTCTTTGTGCATCCAGGAAGGAATTATGAACACAAATTTATGATTTCGCTTTCATATCTGAAAAATGATTTTTAACAAGTAATGAAACTGTTCTACATAAAATCCATTGACACAGATATGAATAATAGCAAGCCATACAACCAGGTAAAATAACAGATATACAAAAGTCTGAAATTAGACAGAAATTAACTTTCAAGTTTCAATACCCGGCAAATTTTGAAATTGTTGCTCACACACCTTTAATTTAACCACCATTACTAACATGAGCCCGTAAACTCTAAGTATCATCCCATTTTGCAGGCGAATGCATACAGAGACAGAACACCCTTATTCCAAACAATCAAGCCCCTTGCAAAGTTCACATGAAACTAGACTCAAATGCCACGTGGACTTTGATCCTTGATGACAGTCACAGGGCAATTTGCATTTGCTACAACATAGCTGGTCACACTACCCAGGAGCACCCTATATATTGAAATATCAAAACGAGACTATTATGAATCATTGTCTTAATTTATTCACCTATAAATGTGGTTTTGACTATATAAAATCATTAAACCTTCTAATTTAGAAATCATAGACACAACACAAAAATAGATTTTCAATACCTCTGGATGCTACCAAGGCCTCTGCTACCCATGACTATACAGTCAAGCCTTAAATCTTCAACTGCCCCACAGAGTTTTTCTCTTGCATCCCCAAAGTAAATCTTTGCCACGACAGTCACCTACATCATTTTGATACAACACAAAATAGACTATAACAACAACAACAACCAAGCTTTATTCTCAAAATTTTGGGTCGGCTATATGAATCCCCAGCATACTAGTTAGATGGACATGTATTCATTATTCTCAAAATTTTATATCGGCTATATGAAATCCTTAATAGACTAGCAAGATGGACATGTATTAATTCCCACAATTAATCTATTCTATCCAATTCATTCTCTCTATTACAAAGTAGATTTATAAACATAACAATAAATAATAACACAAAGAAAACACAAACGAATCAAAAGGGTATTACCTGTTTCTGCCTAGAAGCAGTGTCAAGCAACTCCAAAACTTCAGGATCGAGGTCAACCTCATATTTTGAAACGATCTCCTTTTCACGGAACTCCACCAATGGAATCAGAGCTGCATATCCAAGCTCACCAAATCCATATCAAATAAATCAGAACCATCATCCAAAAGAAATAGGAAAAAAAAAAGTGAAGTAAAGCATAGAACTTTACGTGAACCAGAGGTGGACCAAAGTTGATTTCGAGACTCCCTGCCTAGAGGGGCCTTGATGTGGATGACATAGAGAGTGTCACCCTTCTCGAATAGGTTATCGATGGCCCATTTCAGAGCAAGTTTGCTTCCCTTTGAAAAGTCCACGGCCACTCCTATGCTCCTATCTTTCGTCATGTTCTCTTCTTCTTCTTTAGTGTTCAATCTCAGAAAGATCAGAAAAAAACCAAAGAATAATATCACAAAGACCAGTGCTAAGCTTCAGAAAATGGCACCAATAAAGAGGAGTTGAAACTAGTAGATGGTTCTGTGCGATCCGTTGAATTTTAGTTAGGCTCTTACTTTATTCCCTTTGCGGTACCATATCACATGTATTAATATTATACTGGTAAGTTGTCGGTAGAAGGCATAGATAATGCAGTAATATTTTGTGTAAAATATTTTTTAATGATTTTATATATATATTATAAAATAATTGTTATAGAATTTTATTAGTAATGTGTTCATCATAAAAAGAAATAATTATAAATTGTATATATTTATTCATTATAATTATTTAGTTCAAGTAATGAAAAATAAAAAACAACTTTGGAGAAATATTATAAAATAAAAGTGGATATGAAATGTGTATTTCTCTTTCTCCTTAATTATAAAACAAAATACACATCTTAAATACACACAATCAATCAAATCATTTACAAAACCCACAAATTTACAACATTTAACCTTAACATCAAAATCGTAATTGTTGTTGTCACTTAATATAAAATGCATGCCTCCTTCCTTGGCCGTAGCTAACTCATACGAGTTAGGATTAGACAAGACAAGAATAAAAAAGCTAGGTAGGTATCATCGAAAGATTGAAGGAAAATGAAATAATTTTTGGTCTGTTGTATTTGACATGTGATGACATGAAGGGATATGGATAAGTATATATAATGGAGTAGAAGTGCAAGAAATGAAAATGATGAATTAAAATACAAAATTTTTTGTGTGTATATGTGAGAGAAATAATCTTGAAACATTGAATCAAAAGATGCAAAAAAATATTTTACTTTATAATTTTAAAAAAATCTTGAAACATTGAATCAAATAAAACAAGTATTTAATATTTAATTTGTTTTTATCTCTGATATGACACTTGAGAATATTTCAATTTTCTTTGTTAAGAATGCGCCACTTGACAAAACCTCGTATTTTCCCACCACCTGAAATCTCTACTTTATATCACCAATGAGAGTGCCCTCATGCTAGACTAGTCATGAGGGCACTCTCATTGGTGATAATTGGAGCGCTCAATTTTGCAAGATATATAATCAGCACATAAACAAAGGGAAACATTAAATATATCATCGGTTCAACACTTTTATGCTCTAGTGCTCACGTAAAGAGAAAATAATTGGTAAAAGAATAAGAGGCACATAATTGTTCATGTTAGCTCAGCTTGTAAATTTTTTATTGTTGAATAAAAGTTAATTAGTAAAAGAATAAGAGCAAATAATTGTTCATGTTAGCTTAACTGATAAATTTCTTATCGTTGAATAAGAGATTTGAAATTCGAACATTGCTTACATAAAAAATCAATTAGTGTTTTAGCATGATGACAAAGAGTAATCATTATAGATTATGTTGGGAAAAAATCATAATCCCTTCAATGTCTATATGTGAATTAAAATATATAACTATCAAACAATAGTAATATCATGAAAACAAAAATTTTTAGCAAACACCACATAAACACAACCACACTAGAATACCAAATTTTACGTGGAAAATCCTCTAGTGTAAAGGGAAAAATCACGGGACAGCTCTAAAAAATATCTATTATAAAATAAAGATTACAATTATTAAGTTTATGCTAAACTTGAGTTTACAATAAATTGGATATACAATAAATGAATCTCAAAGAGTAAATGCAATCTCACCACAAAGTCAGTAGCAAAATCTTATTCTAAATACTCCAACCCTCCATGATTGTAGCACTCAAAAGCTTCATGAGAATTCCACCAATTTATTTTCTTTATGTGTAACTTGAGCAAAGAAAAATATCTTTTTATTTTTTTCACTCTCTCACACTTTCACTGTATTTCTCTGTATCTCTTCACATACCTCTCAAGTGGCTGAATATCTCTTTTGGTTTTTGCTCACTTTAGAACTCACACAAAGTGGCCGAATGGCTCTCTGTTTCTGCTTCAGCTCACCGCAAGGCCGAATGGCCTCTATTTTCTTTCTTTTCTTCTTTGTAGTTTTCAGCGTGTCCCACCCGCCTAAGTTAAGTCTCATAAAGAGGCAAGGCTGACATGAAGACTTACGGAAGCAAGCTCATAAATGAGCTTTGCCAAGTCATGGGCTGGACCCACACGGTGCCCAACAGATCATACATAAACATATCTATTAGTATTTTAGTATGATGTTAAAGAGTAATAATTATAGAATAGACACTCTAAATTACAATTTTATAATATTTATAAAGAAATATTACTAAAGTATTCGGTATGCTTTGCCGTTTGCAGTGAACAATCAAAAGTTAAATATTTGAATAGGTGTATTTACTATTTTGATTAGGGTGAGGTTCAATTTAAAGATTTGAAGGATAAAATCTACTTTAAAAACCTTTCTGTTAATGTTGCACTCATTAAAAACTAAGGATTAACCATTAAAGGACAACAATGAAAATCTAAGGATTAACCATAAAAGGACAATTCATAAAAGCTCACGAGAAAGTGTTTAATTGTAACCCTTTTTTGGATGGGTTGTGATCCTTATCTCCCAGAGTAGTTATTGAGAGCCTACTTGGTCCTCAACATCTATTCTTCACCTTGACTATCATGCTTGATTAAATAGCTAAACTTAAATCCCATCAACCAGTCCATTCATTTGGTCCACTATCAATCCTACGCAAATAATTGTGTTGACCCAGTATTTTTTTTTTTTTTTTGAATTTTTAATTTTTCGCTAAAAGACATAAATAATTAAAGCTGAATTGTTTATGGTAACACTGAAAGCTAGATATTTCAAGATGAATGTTCAGCTTGATGTTGGTTTCCATCTCCGACCTAAAAATAAAACAGAACACCTAAGCAATACGTTACATGTCAAAAGGGCAAGATTCATTAACCAAAGCAAAATATGAATGCAATTTTTTTTTTTTCTTCTTTTATTAAAAAACACACAAAACACAATACACAGGAGAAGCAGGGAAAGCTGCAACACGATGCTGTTCCTTCAGTCTATCAAAATATTCAATAGTTTATACCTTGTTAAACTAATCACACCTCAGCACAGGGAAAGAAAATACATGCACGGTTATTTATGAGTTTTTATTTCATTTCTAGTGCATATCTTGGGCTATAAATCTATAATAAAATTAATAAACTCTAAATGTTAGCATTTGATATACAGAGTGCATAATTCTGATGAAATTTGAACTTTCTAAAAGGTTAGATAATCAATACTATAACAACTTAAAACTTGTGTAAAATAGGGATAACAAGGTCTGTTTGATAATGTTGTTTGAATAGCAGTTTTCGTTGTTTAAACAATACAACACGTATTTTCACAACATTTTTCATCTACATGTATTTCCACAACATTTAAATAACATTATTAGAACAATATTACCAAACGAGTTACAAGGTTCCGGACATGTTTCCTTAGGAGGGCTTTCCTTAGGAGGGCTTGACACAAATGAACAATCCTTGTCTAGCATATATATTATATATATAGTATCCTATTTGGAGGAAAATTTTACTGTATATTGTTGTCCTTAGTATCATTATCATAGCATGTGTCAAGTCTAAAAAACTCTGTATTAAATTGTATGTAATAAATAGTGGTGGTTTTATGAATTTTTTTAAGGGGTTCATTCAAATTCATGTTGAAGAGGTTGACAATAACCTCTTTGAAAATAATATTTTCTTATTTGATCATTAGGATAATAAGATAGGCATTTTCTAATAAGTTATAACCCACCACACGAAGTTCTTTTAAAAGATAAATCTTAGGTAAGAGATGAATATTTTGAAAACATGTGATTTCTTTATTAAAAAATTATCCATAATACTAGCAAGAGAATAAAGGATAAATTATAAGTTTATTAGACATTTTTTTTTTTAGTATAATGAAAATATTAATTATTAATGCTAAAATTAAATCTTGCAAATCATTATTATAAAGTACTATAATAAAGTTATTAATTATTGTTGTTAAGTGAGCTTTAATTATTGTTGCTTAGAATACATACTTTAGCTTATTATTTATTAGTTTTTATCTTTACTCTTTTCAATTCTTTTATTTAACAATTTAACTTAACTTTGAAAACTTATTGGTCTTTGTAATTCATTAGAAATAATTTTTGTTGTGTTTTTTACATTGCTCTATTAAAAGTTCAAAACAACAATGCAATCATTTAAAAAAAAAAAAAATTGTCTTCACTCCCCACTATCTCACACCTCACTTCCACTACCTCACACTTAATTGTTTTTTAGTGTTTACACTTTACTGTTTACTTAATTATCTTTTTCTGAGATTTGTTGTTGGACTTGCTACGTTTTTGTTTTTGTTTTTTTTTTGCTTTTTTTTCCCTAAATTTTAAATCAAATTGGTTTTGTGGGGGTTTTTTCCCCGCACACTCGGCTCATTGTCCTCTTTGGGGAGCCAAGCCCGCAAGGATTTGTCCTCGTCCTCGTCCTCGTCCTCGAGTGTAGTCTTTGGGATTTTCACCTCTTTGAGACTTGACACCCTTAGTCACACATCGGTTAGAGAAGCGCCCCACGCATGCCTTATAAGCCCTTGGAGCAAGGCATGGTGTACCACTCATCACACGTGTGGCTAAGTGGTACACCATGCCTTGCTCCAAGGGCTTATAAGGCATGTGTGGGGCACTTCTCTAACCGATGTGGGACTAAGGGTGTCAAGCCTCAAAGAGGAAAAAATCCCAAAGACCACACTCGGGGACGAGGACAAATCCTTGCGGGTTTGGCTCCCCAAAGAGGACAATGAGCCGAGTGTGTGGGGAAAAAACCCCCCACAGGTTTGTTGTTAGATTTTTTCTTTTTGTTTAAAAATGTCAAGATAGAGATTGGTGTTGAATTGGTTTGTTATTGGGTTTCTTTTAGGAGGGTTCAAAATTTTATTTTAGGGTTGTTGTAACCAAAAAAATTATAAAATTATTATATATAATTTTTTTTTTGTCCCAAGTCAGTGGTTCAATTGAACCACCTCAAGTCAATATGGCGCGGCCACTAGTAATAAAGTACAAGGGTCAGCCTTGTATATATCGGTAGACAAATTATGATGAACAAATAACCTACAACTATGAGCCTAAGTTTATTGGGTTTATACTCTAATAATATTCTAATAATATGAATCAGTTATGTATCGAAGCAAATGTAGTATAGATACCAAAACTCTTTTGTCTAATTGCTGCTCTTGGCATGCTAATCACGTAAACAGACTGCTGAATGAAATGGCTATGCCTTATTTTGTAACAAGGTCTGAACTATACCCATCTTAGACATCCCAAGCGAGCTGCTTGTAGAGGATTTTGGAGATGGAGACAGGTCCCTCTTTGTCTTTTTGCAATAATATTCATGATTACTAAGTTAAAAAAAAATCTGGTACTTAGAAAGTAACGCAGGGTCCTCTTCGATCATTATAATGTCGAAGACGTATGATAAACCTGAATATATACTATCACATTGCAGAACAAGAGAGCGTTTTGAATTGGTGGAGGTTAAACAAAGGTGGGGTGTCACTCTATTCAAAAATTGACTAAAGTAGACTTTTGATCTTTAGAATTTGAAATTGTTTTCATTTTGACAATTTATTTTTTATTCAGTTTTCTATTTAATTTTTTATGTTTTAAAATTTTCATTGTGAAAATGAAAATTTTAAAACATAAATAGCTAATATAAAAATGAAATCAAATATAAAGTGCCAAAATAAACATTTTGAAATATAAAGGATAGAAGTGAAAACAATCCCAAACATGAAAGGCCAACCTATAGTTTTTATCTAAAAATTCAATTTAAATCCCCACGTGTTATAAATTGCTTTAATTCAATTTAAAAAATCTTAAATTGATTCCAAGTGATATGTAGCAAAATAAATAAATTAAATCAACAAGTTAATTAATTAGAAATTTTATACACAAAAAGGTATAGTAATGGTTAAATATTGCTTCAAATTCCTACTTTGATTTGGTTTTGTTTTTCTTGATATGAAAGTAAAAAAATTTTCCTTGCTCAATAAGGAAAAATATTCCTTATCCACCAAGAAAAGCATTCTTTATCTACCAAAAAATGAGTTCATTGTCCAAATGGAAATTGTTATTTTTGTCTTCTAAATAGACAATACTACAAAAGGTTTGGTGGCTTTGGTTCAATGGTCTTCTTACAGATAGAGAGATTTTGAGTTTGTGTTTGTACCACAATTAGTTTGTGAGAGGGTCCTTTGTGCCGCAATTTGTGGTTGGCTTTGGTTTGTTGGTTTTAGTTAAAGAGAAATCTCTTTGAGTGTAATGTGGAGTAGAGCAAAATTTCTTTTTGTATTAGTTGTAGTCCCTTGTATTTGTATATTTTTTTTTGAGAAACCCTTGTATTTGTATTTGTGAGGGAGAAATATTTTGGGTGTATTGGAGTTTAGGGTTATGTGAGAGTGTCTCTATATTATCTTTGTCTTATCCCAATTTGTTAGTGAAAAGTTTTCTTCGTCATTGCTCGGGGGTGTAGGTAAAGGCTAAACCATGTAGACATCCTGTGTTCTTTTTTGTGTGTGGTTGTGGTTGTGGCTATCTATTTTTCAAATTCTCTTCATTCTCATTATTTCTTAAGCCCATTATAATTTCACAATCAATTTTGGTATTTTGAACTCCGTTCTTTTTTACAACATTAACCACATCTATCAAATACCAAATCTAAGACAATAATAAAAACAAAAGCAATAAAAGCAAATGCACAAATTTGGTTATGAAGTGAAAAAAGTAATGAAGAATCTCTTCAAAGAAAAACCCACGCTCTGAAGACACAAACAGTCGTGTAAAAATTCAATATTGGAAAAGCACTTACAACGATCTACTTACAAAACGCTTGTACAACTAGATACTCTATTATAACCTCGATCAGCAAATGTCATGCTTGCCTTTAAGCTGCCAAGTCCCAGAAATTTTGGAATCTCCCTAAAAAAATTTGATCCATGAACTCCTTGTCCACGTAAATGAAGACCTCTGCCAATTCAAAGAACTTCCTTATTGATTTGTTGTAGTGAACTTGCTAGAAAAAGTTTTGTGGTTTCAAGAACAGTTTAGAGCTCATGGTGTAGAGGCCCTAGAGGGACGTACAATGGCTTTGTTTGAGATGATTTTAATTTTCACATATCGGTGTGATTGCAAGTGTATTGATGACCTTAAGTATCGATGCTAAGACTACTTAACTAGTTAACTATGCTGTGTCAATTATTGATGAGGTTGTTGAGTAAAAATGATCAATGAAGTGAAAAGGCTACAATTTAAAGGATTAATAGGACTACAAGTTTGCATGAAAGTTAAATGATTCCAATCAAATTGAAATAAATTGGAAGACTTTAAACATCTACAACTAAGAATTTGCTATGAATCTAATAGAACTTCATAATCATGAAAAGCAACAATTACAGTAATCAACTTACTAGCATGAACTTAATATAAGGATCCTACAAACTAAAAGGAAATACAAATATGCGGAGAGACATCTTTGTTGAGTAGTGTATAATGGGAGAGGTGTGTGTTCAATATGAGAAACAGGTCCTCTGTTTATACTTGAGGTTGATCTATGGTGTTTACCAACAATTGCTGACAATTATCAATAGTTTCTTCTCTTCACGTGGAAATTTTTCCTTGTATTTTAATGACACGTGTCTTCATTTCAGGCAATATCCAAGATTTTAACTATCATTATTCTCTGATTTAGCATGTTTTCCTTGTGTGCTCCCTCTTTACACGAGTGGCAACCCTATTTCTCCATTTGTTTCTTTATTGGCGAGTTATTATCTTTGTATGTTTTATCCAACAAGTTTTCTTGTTTTTTCTCTAGGCACATTGATGATTTTTCGTCATTTAGGCTTACGAAGAAATGAGCAAAATTAATCTGTTTAGCTCTAGTATAGCCTCCTTTCCTGCTTCTAAAAGTTGTGCATAAGGTGCTTTTATGTAGATGCACAAAGTAAAATTAAAAATAAGGATGAATTCCTTTTCTAATAGAATTTGGATTTCAAGTCGCTGCATTTTTTCTCAATCTAAATTGCTTATCGCTGAAGCAAGTTTTTTAAGATTTAGTATAATTGTGAGATCTTCAAATAATTATATCTCTCTCATTTCAAATCTAAATTGGATCAACTTTTTGTCCATTTTGAAGTTTCCAATGTTTACTACTTTACTTTCCAATGAATCAAGTTTGACTTAGAAATTCGTTAGGGTTCAAATGATATGGGTAAAAGATCATCAATTCTTTATCTTGGAACAAGTTGAAACTTTGTGTATTTGAGCAGTTCTTTTTCCCCTAAATTAACCTTAACATAACTTTATTAATACAACTCAATTTTCACATGTCACGTCTTTAAACCCTAACATATATATATATATGATTGGTGCCAATCCACTCAATTGTGTCCTTTTCTTTAAAAATGAATTGATAGGATAAAAATTAATGGTATGGACAAAAAGACATAATTAAACTGAAACGCTTTCAAAAATTTGGGGATGATATACAAACTCTTTAAAGTCTAGGAAAAAAAAAAAAATTGTCAATGATATTTGTATTCCATGTAAAAGAAAAATAGACAATCACATTATATGACTTTTTAATATTTTATATATACATTGAAAAGAACGATCGAAAATTTTGAATTTTAATTTAATTTTTAAATATAATTAATATTGATGGAAAGTAGGTTTTCATTAGTATGAAAGAGTATTTATGGAGATATTTTTCATCTATGTAGATAATTTATTTTGGAGTTGATTTGGAGTAGATATTTTTGTTTGCTTTTATACTATCAATTTTCACAAATCAAAAAAGTTACTCTCGCAATAAATTTATACGAATTCGTTATATTGGAAAAATTAACTTAAATTAATCTACCCACACCAAAAATAAAAATAAAAAGATCATGGATTTGTTATATGTTAGGAGCAGCAAGGGGAGAGTTTAAAGTTTTTTTTTTTTTTTTTGAGAAACAAAACTGGAATTTCATTAAGAAAATCAACCAAGATCGGTTAATAATACATGATAGAGGTGTGGAGGAACATCCTCCATCCACACCTTTAAACCCGCAACATGTCGTGCATGTTTTGCAAGGTTGTGAGCAACAGAATTGCCAAGTCTACGAATATGGGAAAATGAAATACAACTGACATCTGTTGAGGTTTTGGCAGCAGCTAGGATGTGACCAAAGGGTGCAAGGGAGTTTTCCTCATTCTTTAGTGCCTTAATAATCAATTCTGAGTCACCTTCCAACACGTAACTAGAGAAGCCAAGTTCTGCAGCAAAATAGATGGCTCTTGCCGCTGCCATCGCTTCAACCAGGTCCAATGAGTAAGGGAGTTGAATCTGCTCAGATAGGGAAGCCATTACCTGTCCAAAACCATCCCGAATAACGATTCCAAGACCAGCCTTATTGATGTCTTTGAAAGTTGCTCCGTCGAAGTTAATTTTCACGCATCCATCAGGTGGGGGATGCCAAGCAACTCTGGTTGGTGTTGGGGAGTTCATCTGAGTTCTTTGCACTCTGTTTTCCTTTGTGTAAGCCAGCAAACATTGTTGAGCAGTTTGAAGTACCTGGGATATGGGATAATCCTTGTTCAACCTCAGCTGGTTTCTGCGATACCATATGTTCCACGTGATGGCCACCAGTAAATCCACCTTGCTGCCCGCATTTGAGACATAAAGAAGCAGGTCCTTTATATTTGCAAATGAGTGAGTTTGACGACATGCAGAGTCAGGTACAGCGTCCCAAATTGGAGATAGTTTTGAGCACTCCCAGACTGCGCGTAGCACTGATTCTTCAGCTTGTCCACATTGTTCGCAGATGTCATCATTCAAAATCTTTCTCTTTTTCAGGTTTTTCTTTACTGGGATTGCATCTTTGCTTAACCTCCACACAAAATTTTTAATTTTGTTTGGGATCTCAAGACTCCATATTAGCTTCCATAGTTCACTGTTATGGTCTGAAGGGGTAGTTGATTGATTGTGGAGCTCACCTTTGGCTAAGAATTTATATCCAGATTTCACAGTGTAAGAACCCGAAGCATTGAAAGGCCATGTGATTGTATCCGTAACAGGGATAGTGCATAAGGGAATACTCTTTATCAAGTTTACCTCCTAGTTGTTGAACAAACCTTGAATGAGATTATCATCCCAACTGTGTGTCTCCGGCTCTATGAGGTCTTTTACCTTGATATCTTCAAATCCTTCAACAATGTGTGATTGTATCCGTGGGTGCTCCAATGATGGCAGCCATGCATCAAGCCACACACTAATGGACTCCCCACTTCCTACTCTCCATCTAGCACCTTTCAACAAAACATCCCGCCCTTTTAGGATACTTTGCCAAGCATAAGATCCTGAATGAGAATTTGAGGCCTCCAAAATCGAGCAATCCGGGAAGAATTTGGATTTGAATACCCTATAAAATAAGGAATTCTGATTGTGCAAAAGCCTCCATGCTTGTTTTGCAAGTAGTGCATCATTGAATAGGGCCAAGTCTTTGAATCCCATACCCCCTTCAGATTTTGGGAGGCAAAGAGTTTCCCATTTGACCCAATGAATCTTCCTCCTGTCTCCTTTCTGACCCCACCAAAAATTTCTTATTAGGCTTTCAATTTCTGCACATAGACCCAAAGGGAGTTTAAAACAGTTCATGGTGTAGCTTGGAATTGCTTGAACCACGGCCTTAATTAGGATTTCCCTTCCTGCTTGTGATAAGAGCTTCTCTTTCCACCCTTGAATTTTCCTCCATACTCTTTCTTTAATGTAGTTAAAGCTGGCCTTTTTATTTTTCCCAACAAGAGATGGAAGACCAAGGTACTTCTCATATTGTCTTATTTCCTCCACTCCCAATGCAAGCTTAATGTGGTTCCTTGTGTTCTCATCAGTGGATTTGCTGAAGAATATAGTAGTCTTATTTCTATTAATTTGTTGACCCGAACACCTGCCATAAGTATCAAGAATTTCAAGGATTTTTTGACATTCTTGAATTGTGGACCTGCAAAACAGGAGGCTATCATCTGCAAAAAAGAGGTGGGTTAGGCGAGGACTATTTCTAGATAAAGAATAGCCTCTAATATCACCATGTGCAGCTGCTTGACTGATTAGGCCATGAAACCCTTCCGTGCATAATAGGAATATGAATGGGGAGATGGGATCTCCTTGTCTGATGCCTCTTGATGGATGGATTAAACCTTTGGGTTCCCCATTAACCAGAATGGAGTAGGATACAGTGGTAACACATAACATGAGAAGTTTAATCCATTTATCATTAAATCCCAATTTTTTCATGACCGCTTCAAGGTAAGGCCATTCCACCCTATCATAGGCCTTGCTCATGTCAAGTTTGATTGCCATGAAGCCATCTTTCCCTGTGTGTTTTTGCATGCTATGTAGGGATTCAAATGCTACCAAGATATTATCAGAAATAAGACGGCTTTTGGTGAAGGCACTTTGGTGTTCAGTGATAATTTTTGGTAGAATGCTTTTAAGCCTATTTGCTAAGACTTTCGAAAAAATCTTGTACAAGACATTACAAAGGCTAATAGGCCTAAAATCATAAGCATGCTCGGGATTTTTTTCTTTGGGATGAGAGTTATAAAAGTGTGGTTTAGGTGCTCAGGTAGAGATGTAGAATTAAGAAAAGTAAGAACAGAATCAATTACATCATCACCAATCAAAGTCCAGTAATGCTGAAAAAATAAAGGAGGCATACCATCTGGACCTGGTGCTTTTAGTGGGGCCATCTGCTTTATAGCTTGTTGTACTTCCCAAGCCTGGAATTCCCGAGAGAGTTGTTCATTCATCTCTCCAGTGATCACTTGATTGATTGAGTTTGTGGCTGCTGCACATGGTGTCAAGTTTGCCGAGGTATATAGCTCCTTGAAATAGGTGGTTAAGGCCTCAGTGACTTGTTCCATATCCGAACTCCACTCCCCATTAGCTTTACGGATCTTTAGGATTGAGTTCTTCCTCTTCCTTTGGGTGGCACGGCTGTGGAAGAATTTTGAGTTCTTGTCTCCATTGGCTGCCCACAACGCCTTAGACCTTTGGAACCACATCCTATACTCTTTGTCCACTAGCTCATCAATTTCTTTTTTAAGTTCTCTAACTCGGAAATTCACTCCTGTTCTCATAGCTTCTTTCTCGGCCTCCCTCAACATTTTCCTCTTTTTTTCAAGCTCCCTTCTCACATTCCCAAAATGCTTATGGTTCCATTCTTGAAGTTCTTTCCCACATTTTTTTATTTTCTTGATCACTTTGATGCTAGGTTCGGCCTCCTCATGGGATGTCCACACCGCCTCAACAACATTTGAGCACCCTCTATCAGATAACCACATCTCTTCAAATCTGAATGGTTTAGTGATGTTAGGGATTTCCAAACCATCCGGGATAATCCATAATGGGCAATGGTCTGAAGCGTTGGATGAGAGGTGGTGAATTTTTGTTCCAGCAAACTACATAAACCAGTCATTATTTGCAAATCCTCGATCCAATCTTTCCCAAATGGAGTGCCCATCCACAAAATGCTTCTGCCAAGTGAATTGTGACCCAATGAAACCAAGGTCAATAAATCCACATTCATCAATAACGTCACGGAATAGCTGCATTTGGGCATGACTCCTACAACTCCCCCCTAATTTTTCAGAATTCCTCACTATCTCATTGAAGTCTCCCGCACAGAGCCATGGTAACCTAAGTTTGTTATTGAGTTGACGTAGCATATCCCAAGATTCATGGCGTTTATGCGTCACTGGCTCTCCATAAAAACCTGTAAATCTCCAAGCATCTCCTGCACCCTTATTAATAATGGTATCAATATGATTTTTTGAAAAACATTCAACATCTAATTTTATTGAGTTATTCCAATACAATGCTAATCCTCCACCTCTATTATTTCGTTCAACAAAAAATAAATTATCAAAATTCAAATTACGTTGCACTTCTTTTAGCCTTGCTTCATCCGCCCATGTTTCGGCTAAGAACACGACGGAGGGATCTTTTGCTCAAACCATTCTTTCAAGCTCTTTCCCTGTACGTAGGTTCCCAAGCCCACGACAGTTCCATACAATTAGACTCATTGTTCTTGGCGGGGCTGCTCTGCAGCCTCCACCATTGAAATTTCTTGAACTTCCGCCTTCGAAACAAGAATTTTTTTGTTCTGTAACTCTGGCAGGTCTGCTTCCTCATCCTTGCGTGCTCTTTTCTTTTCTGTGGGATCATGCGAACTAGGGGGCTGGTTGTGCACGTGAGGCTCACGTTCAATTCTTTTCCATTTACGTGTTGCATGAATCACGCTGAGCTGGGCCCTATCAGTGTTTGAATTCTGATTTTCATTTAATTTTCCTTCATAATCATCAATGAATTCCGTGCGGCTTGGTGTAATTAAAGTTAAACCTCAAAAGAACTGAAAGCAATAATGAAACAGTTGGAGAGATTATGAGATAATTGACTGAAGCAAATTAAAGGTTCACTTGACAGAGAAAGAGAGGTGCTATAGAGAAAGAGAGGTGCTAGGGGTTTATAATTGGAGATAGTTTAAGGTTATGTGAATAAAAATGTGAGAGAGAGAATATGACTTTAGGTACCATAATAATAATAATAATAATAAAAATATCTAAAAATGATTATTTATTTATTTTAGAAACAAACACACATATAAGGGAGATGAAAATTGGTTCTAACACAAAAACATACCATAACTTCACTCAAAAGCCATAGTAACTTTTAAGAGAGGGTAGGGTAAGTAATTATATCATGCATCGACTTTTTGCAAGGTTCATTAGACATATTTAGGTTTAAAATTTAAATAAATCTTTTTGGATTATAAAATATAATTCACCATTAAACTATTGGTAAAAGGTCAGTGAGCGGCGTCCCATAAAGATTTACTCAAAACTTGATCATCCATGCAAGTAGAACTAAAAATAAAATGTACCACTTTGCATGGTTGTTTAGACAAAGTAAATTTTAAAATGTGATTAGATTCTTTAAGAATGGAAGACCCAATGAAGGGACACACTTACTCTTATTTCACATTATTTGCTTTCATTTTCGGTTTTGCAATCAAACATCACCAATATACACTCAATCATCTTCTAGGTCCCATAATTTAAACCCTCACTCCACTCCTATGACAGTGGCAAATTACACAGTTTTTGTCATTATCTACTCCATATTTTTTAATTAAGTTTGGCCCCAAAGTTTTTTGTTGCGATCAAATTTCAAATATTAAAATGTTTTTGTTTCACTCATTGGGTCACTCATTCAGTCCTCACCGATTCCAAAATTAAGTCTGCAGACTTTGTTGACTATGAATGGCTAATAAAATGTAAGAAAAACCTTGGTAGCTAGTAGTCCACTACCGCCGGTTTTACATTAATGAAAAGCTTGCACTGCTCAGAGTCATGGCAAGTGAACAAAACAAAGATAGATATCTCCTCCCCTAAAGTGTCAACGTCTCAATCATATGGCTCATGTAATAAACAAATCTTAGTATGTCATCCAAAAAGAAAATGAATAAAATCTCACTGAAAATATCATTTATATCTCAAGAGTCTTATAGTTTAATTAACATTTTTTGGTATTTTTAACAGACACATCGAAACTTTAAATACATTCTTCCCTAATGATTGAAGCATCAATAAAAATTATGGGTATCATTTATAGTATATATAAAATCAAAGCAGTTTAACTTTTATTTTACCTTATAATTTTGCGTGACTTAAATTTTTGAGGCCTTACAATTTTATACTTCATTATTTTAATATATATATATATATATAATTAAATTTAAATACTATTTTACATTTAAACCATTCAATTGAATCTTGGTGTGTCATATTTTCTTTAAATTCTAAAACATATAGTTCTATATACAAACAAAATTATAATAAATGCCTAATTTTAGAATATATAGTTCCACTAACAAACATAATCATAGTAAATTACTATTAATAACTACCATAAATATCATATTTCATATTTAGACAACTAAAATGAAAGAGAAAAGAAATCACATTATGTTCATGAATAACAATGAGGTTGGATGGGATCAACTCATATATGTTTCATCCCTACGCTATCTTTCTTCGAGGTAGGGAATACCCATGAGAGGTAAGAGTTTGGCAAGTTGGAGATGTTTAACTAATCCTAATGAGATAGTTCCAATATTGATGAGATGAAGATAAAACATACAGGAAATGGTGAGCCCAAGAGTACTAAGAGAGAATGAGAGACAAGTATTTTAGAGATGGCAATAGTGTTTTTTTTAAAAAAAAAAAAAAAATTATAACTAGGATATGTGTAGAGAAGATTAAATATATATGAATAATTTAAATATATATCAAGTAAAATTTTTAGTATATACAATCGGGATAGGTCGTGCAAGTGCAAAACCCATCCCCACCCCATCACCTTTATGGGGTGGGGAAAATCCACTCGAGGCGGAGTAGCATAGGATGGATTAGGTAGAGCACGATATATATATATATATATATATATATATTTTTTTTTTTTTTCCTATCCCTAATTATATTAAAAATTCTCATGCATCACATGAGTTACATAGTAGTTTAACTTGATTAATAAAATTTTTCGTTATCATCATGAATTTAATAAGTAAGATTTATCATGAATGTAAAAGGAGAGAGTATTATGTTACTTTTCTCAAAAAGTACCTAAAAATTACTCATGCTTGTAACTATAATGCATGAAAAGTGAACAAGAGAAAATTATTAGGTAAACCCGAAGTATCTTCTCAAAAAAAAAAAAAAAAAAAGGGTAAACACAAAGTATTGTAATGTAGTGCTCTCTCCTCCGTCCTCTCATATTCACGGTGGATTCTACCTCAAATTTAATTAGTGAGATTCATTACAAATATGAGTGAGTAAATACTATGTTACTATACTCCGAGAGTACCTAATTAATTAGTTATTAAGAAAGATATTTTTCAAGTGCCCCTCTTTTGTTTTTGGCTGTTTTATTTGTAATATATCTTTTCGTTGTCTCAAGGGACTAAGGAGCAAATTGGATAATTAAGTCAATCAAACAGTTAATGCTATAAACAAATCTTAAAATTAGTATGATTGGTAAAACTTTATCGTTATCAAATGAGATACTTCGGAGTTGGACTTGGGACTGAATCTCATTCACACAAGGTGAGATAGGTTATGAAAATGAATAGGACTGTCTCTTATGTATGCCATAGACCCCAATGTTAATTTGGTTCCAGTCAATTTTATTTGGTTCTATGGGTCTCTTTTTACTTTCAGTTTCTTAAAAATACATTTGAATATCCCGTTTCAACACAATGTTATCAAATTTTCAAGTTTTTCAAAACTTATTTTTACGTAACAATATCCTAAATATAATTTGAATTTTAATTGGAGTCGAATTATGCACCATGTATCTCATCTAATTTTTTTATTTTTGCGCCAAATAAATTATTGATTGTAAAAATTGAAGAGTTTAAATCTAATTAGATTCTAAATTGGATTTAAATTAGAGTCCAATTTTGTGTTACTTATCGATATAATTTTTAATATTTGTTGTAAGTGAATTATTGGATGTAAAAATAAAACAATCTAAATTTAATTAAATTCTAAATCACAAACACACAATGACAAATCATTATATATTTTAGAAATCTAAATTTTAAAAAATATGTAAGCTAATACTATGTATAATTTCAATTTCTTCTAAAAAAATTGTATTTGAATCGTGTAATTATGATTGTTTTCTTTGTATCCGTAGATATGTATAGAATTACATACTAATTATTATTAAAAACTGAGAAATTTGTCAAAATTGGCTAAGAGTACATTTCTTTGACAACTTAAACTAACGAATTTCGTTATGCACTTAAGCATTTTTAGTTAGTTTGATTGAATAAGTAAACCATACTCTAACTTGGAAATCAAATCCAAATTATTTGATTGGTCTGTTTAGGATGATAACTCGTTTTCATTAAATTATTTTACCTAAAAATAAAAAAGTTATAAATAATTTAATAGGGAAAATAAATTGAGTTTTAAGTTATTCAAACTCTCTCTCAGTCCATTATTTGGTTTGATTGGAACTTTTAGGATATACCCGAAAACCATGTTGCACCCTATAATGTATCACCCACTTTGACAAAAAGTACGACCTTGCTGCTCTATTTATTTATTTATTATTATTATTATTTTTTTTGTGGGTGTGCGGCCGACTGGCCGTTTGTAGTATACCTCTTTTAGGCGTAATGGCTAAGATCAAGTGTGCCCATTTGAGGTCATTTGTATAATGACTCAGGACCTTATACATAAACTATGGTTTTTTTTTTTTTTTTTTTTTTTTGAGAAAAAAAATTTTAATGATATTTTTAAATTAAAACTTATATTTTCAAAAGTTTCAAACTAAATATTTAAATTTAAAATTGTAACATTTAGATCCGATTGGTTTTGCTCATTTTTATTCTAAAAGGGAATATATGGTTTTTAAAGTATAATTATATTTTTAAACAATAAACAAAATAAATTTATGAAAATAAATTAATTTAAATACATAATTTATTAAAATCTTAAAATTTTGTTTGTTCTAAATTAAATCTTGATTTTTTTTTTTTTTAGTTTGATTTTGAATTTGATTGTTTTAATTGATAAGATTTTGGATTGGATTTTTTCAATTAATAAGATTTTAAAAGTTCAACATTCAAAAAAACATTTTGTTGATATTTAAATAATTTAAAAGGAATAATTTGAATATTCAATGTTTTTATTGAAAATATATTAAAAAAGATACAAATTAAGTAACAAGATTCTTGACGGCAACTTAACTTAAAACTAACAAAATTTTAGAGAATAATCTATTACATTGTTTATTTTTTTTTAAAATAACATTATTTAACTTTGAAACTTTTAATTTTTTTTTTAGAATTAAATGTGAAACTGTATTTTTAAATACAACATTTTAAAAGCTAATTTATCAAAAAAAAATATTTTAAAAGAAAAAAAAAAAATAAATGGCAGGTGAACTGTACAGCTGGCTGAATGTACGGTCCAACTACTAAAGCCGAACTCTGAGGAAGAACAGACCCAACCTTTCAGAGACTCGGTGAGTGTGGGACCCAACCCCACCCCAAGCCAACCTACCCTACCTTAATACGGCAATCCCATAGTCATTTGTGTCTTTTCTATCTTTATAGGGCTCTCTCTCTCTCTCACTGTGTGTATGTCCCTTCTCAACCTCCTACACTTGCTGGTTTTTATTGCTTATATATAGGCCTGCGCTTAACCGAAACCCCTACTAAATATATTGTACTATAAACTATTGAACAGTGCCTTCTGATAGGCCTATCACAGTGTTTCTCGGCTCTCTTTAGTCACTCTCACACTCTGACCTAGTACTACTTCTTACTCATATATATATTTACTTCCACCTGCAACCACAACCCCAAGCAAATTCCAAACGCCACCCGAGTTTTTCTTATCAGCTAGGCCTGTAGTGATGGCTGTTGACCTATTCAGCTCGGAGTTACTGCTTCCCTCTCAGTTACTCAGTGATGAGGAAGATATTCTTCTAGTTCCTGAGTCTCTCAAACCTTTCAACCTTCGCAAAGACTCGAGTTGCTGTTATAACAAGCCCTGGGAACCTCCTTCTCACGCTACTACTGAATCGGCTTTCAGTTCCCCTGGTGAGTCGGAACTCGGTTCGGCCGAGACAGACAGTGACAAGGACGATGATTACATTGCTGAGTTAACTCGCCAGATGGCCCAGTACATGCTTCGAGACGATGACAAGAACAAACACAAAAACTCCCACCAAAGCTTTGAAAATTTTGAAAAGGTATTTCATTTTTGGGTAAAGATTTTGTCTTTTGTTTTTCTTGTTGTTTCTAATAAGGCCTAGCAAGCACTGATCAGTTTGTGGTTTATTGTGGTGTTTTAGACATGGGGTTTGACTAGCTCGCCAGAATCAACGTTCTGGTCACCACTGGGTTCGAATCAAGGAAGCTCAGATGGTACTTCTCAGGAACCATCTCCACCACCCACACCAGAGTTTGAAAAAGACCCTTTTTGGGATAGCAGTTACGACGTTGTTGGCAAGTTGGAGAAGATGTACCTTGATGATTACGAAAAGCCTAAAAAACACCAACATGTTCAAGGGGTTCGGAGCACACCATTGAAACCAAATGTTGGGTTTAGCTCGAACCAAGCACAGACTCAACCTCTCACTGACTATCAAATTCGTGCTATTGAAGTAATAATAATAATAAATCTTAAAATTTTTAGCTATTATTCCTTTCTTTTTGGGTACTTGTTTTACCAAGAATTAATGTAATTTCTTTTGTTTGGTATTGTTTCTTATATGTAGCTCTATAGGCTGCAACAAGAGCGTATTATGAAGCAACAAGCTAAAGCTTCAGAGCAAAAAGATCAGCCCCAACAGTTTGAGAAGAAAGCTAGATTTCGTAATGGGTTTGGTAATGGAGGAAGAGGTCAGGCTCAGGCTCAGGCTCAGACAAACCCATGGAGTAGTCAGGCTCAGAATCACCACCAGCAAGTCGGGTCGGGTATGGGGGCGTTTTGCAAGGGTGGGTCCGATTCAAGAAAAGTACCATCATGTGGGAGTGGAACTGGTGTTTTCTTGCCCCGTGGAATTTGGTACTCTTCGGAAACACGCAAGAAACCAGGTATGTTTAATGTTTTGTCATTTGGCTAGCCTTTAGTTTTTGGTTTTGGTTTTGGTTTTGGTTTTTAGTCCTAAATTCGCTTTACCTCCAAAAGTTCTAGTTGTTAAGAGTGGTTGGGATTGAGTGGAATATTAACTATATTCCATATTTGATAATTCCAGTTTTGTTTTTGTTGTTTAGCTGTGATTCTAAATTCTAATCTAGAATGGTTGAGATTCCTTTTAATCTCCAGAATATAAAAAAGTTTGATAATAAGCAGTGACCAAAATTTCAAGTATTTTAAGGGGTGTGAACTGGAATCTTCCCCTCTAGTCCATTTGTTTGGCCAATTTTGTTTACATTTTCATCCTAAAATTTTTTTTAAAAAAGGTGGGGGACCCTCTTTGAGATGCCTAGTAGTACATGAATTATGATTGAGGGAAATGTTAGAAAAAGACAAGCCCCCTAATTTGGGTTACTTATTATTACTAATTGAATTTTGAGGTTAGAATTAGAGAATGAATTTCCTTAATTGCTGTCATCTGTGACGAAATCCTAGTAGTAAATAAATTAATAAAAACTGATAGACAGTGTTTGGATTTATGTGTATTGGTCAGGATGCCCCGCTGTTTTTATACCAGCAAGAGTGGTGCAGGCCCTACAAGTCCACTTTGACCACATGGGTGCGCGGTCTCGAGGCAGTGCTGCTGGTTTCTCTCGTCAACATGGTACCTAATAGATTCCAAAATACCTCTCTTCTCGATAGGCTGTTTTTGTTTTTCTTCTGGAAAGTTAACGAATACCGGAGCACATTTACCAATAATTCACTTTAAGAAAATTTTACTAAAGAGAAAAAAAAAAAAAAATCTGATAATATTTTATATTTTTTATAAAAGTGGTATTAAATTTTTTTAAAAATAATTTATTAACAATTACCTTAATTATACTGTTAATATGACTTTTTTTTTTAGTATATAGATTCCAATAATCAAAGTTGAATTTAATTATTTAAAAAAAAATATAATAGTGTTAGGAGGACATCTCAAGGGTATTGGTTCAAAAACTACTTTTAAAAATTAATTATAAAAAAAGTAATTAATTTTTTTTTATATTTTTTTATATTTTTCATAAAAGTTGTATCAAACATTTTTTAAAATAGTCATTAAAAAATGTCCTACAAGCAGCCATTAACCGAACCCTTATATTAATTAATTTAATTTTAAGTTTACTTGGTGAGTTGAGTTTCTTATGCCTTAAGTATATTGGAGAACACGCAACTTCGAATTTGAATTTATTAAAAAACTTATAATTATGAGTTTGGATTTTATTAAAAAATTCTAACTAACGATCATTTAAGAAACAGTCATGTTATGAGTTGTTTTTAGAGCAATTATTAATAAACTATATTAGAAAAGATTTAATACAATTTTCATGAAAAATATAAAAAAATATCAAAAAAATTATTTGCTTTATTATTTTTATATAAAATATTTTTAAAAATAGTTTTTAAATCAATGCCCTTATAACATCGGTTAACATTTTACTATGTTTTTTTATTCTTTTTTCATTCATGATAGAATAAATCTGATTATTAAAAAAAAAAAAAAATCTCTCTCTCTCTCTAATGAATAACATGGTGAATCTTGTTGGTTTACTTGCAGAAGCTGTGAGTGGGAGAAATGGCTTGAATATAAAGCAGAAGCGCCAGTCAAGGGCGGTGCCAGCCATGGGTCATCATGAGATGTGTCTACCTCAAGAATGGACATATTGAGTGTTAACCCCTCCACTCACTCACATGTGACTTGTTCATCACTTCTATTCTGTTGCTGATAATGGTGTTTTTGGCAGTTTTTGCCCAAGTAAAAGATAAAAGAGAGAAATGTTCAAGACAGAAGAATAAAGAGCAAAACCAAAGACTCATGTTGGGTCAATAAGTCAATTACAATACGGAGAATCTCCAATAGATAGAGTAGGACAGACATACAGGTTCTATACTCTAAGGTCTTTAGAGAATGTGTTTTTCTTTTTAGGAGTATTTAGAAATATTAGAAGGAAAAGATTAAATAAAAAAGTTTGTCTGAAAGAGAAGGATTCATTCTCTCTGATGATCCTTCCTTATTGCTGGCTGGCAATAGCACACTATGCTAGCAAATAATTCAAGCTTCGGCATCGTTGAGTTCTTGTTCTTTGTGCTCTTTTATTTCTCAATTTTCACCAATTATTTTACTTTCATTTTGTCTCTCCGCAAAACTAAACTTGGGTCTAGTTTTTTATTTTGGATTCTCAACTAAATCTAATACTCGTTCCGTCGCATTTTTTGTCTGGTTTAGAAATTCTAAATTTATAAGAGAATATATTATTTATTGGCTTGTCATTTTAAAATAATTACACTTAAATAAAGTTATAAAAAATTTCTATTGTTTAAATTATTAAAAAAAAAAAATTGTACTTATCAGATTTTTGAAATACCAAGTTACCAGTTGGTATAAACCTCTTCTGGATTTTTTTTTTAATTATTTATTATATACAAACTATGATGTGATTCACAATTAGTGTTGGGAATTCTTTTCAATAAATAAAATCAAATCAAACCTAAAAAACAAACTCCTAATACAATACTAATACTATTGTCTTTTTTTCAAATTCAATCTTAACCTTCAAATGAAATCTAAAGAATTACTTCTAGCTACTACGTACAATGGGTGTTAAGATTTTTTTTTTTTTTTTTTTTTCTCTTTCTTTTTAAATGCTCTCAAAAATAAAATAGAGGCATAATAGGAAAATTAGTAAACTATAGGCTTTTAATTTTAAAAAAAGGATAAAATTTTGGAACATTCCAAAATAGAATACAAGACAAACAATTTGGCATAGTGAGAGTACTATTTTTGTTTCCATGAACCAATGACATAATACTCAAATTAAGTGTACTAAGAAAATTTTATTATTTTTTATACATTAGTCAATATATTTTAATGATTCAATTTAATTGAGAAACTTAAGATATAAAACTTAAGGAACAATATTTAAATTTTGTTCTACTTCACAATTCAAGAGTGAATCTCACCCACTTGGAAGTATAAATTGCAAAGTTTATCATTTTTTTCATTCATTAAGCAAATCTTATCTGATTCAGTACTTGGTTCTTCTGGCATAATCCACTATGTTTCTTCAATAATTTAATAAGAAAACAGGCTAACCAAATAGTTTGATGAAAAGAATTATGCTTTTTTAAGGTAACATTTCCCTGTAGAATTGTCCTCTCTTATTACCATTATGCTCTTGGTCTCCTCTCCGCAGACTATTCGTCTGGGGAAGATGAGGATATTGGACTTTGATGTGCAAATCTGAGAGTGCAAATGAGGAATTGTGGGGTCAGATTCGCTTGCTTTTATGATTTGTTGACTCGATCATACTTTTCCTTTCTGCTTATTTTATTTTATTTTATTTAATTAATTAGTAATTTATTTTTTAATAATAATAATAATAATTATAACTTAATTTGAAATATAACTGGCTAGTGCAGTGCCTTTCTGCTCATAAAACCATGCATTATTTCGTTTATCTGCTTTCTATGATTTTATTATTTGTTGCCAACTGAGGTCATGGATGGTTGAAGGAATGTCTTAATTTAAGCCAGATCTCTCTCTCTCTCGTTTAAGACAAATATATTTTGTCAGTTAAAAGCTTACAGTTTAAAAACAAAAAAAAAAAAAAAAAAAGCTTACAGTTGGTTCAACAATGCATGTGATAGTAGACCAAATAATTGGAAAGCCACAAAATTCTTGAACAAGGAATTCAGAGACTTTCTTAGTTACTAAATTAAGATGATGAATCAATACGATTGACTTGATGCTTGCAAAAAACCAATTCAAATAAGGGATATTGTTGTTGTGTTGACGGGTGGTGGTCAGATCGATACTGTAAGGAACATACTTGATTGTTGAGTGGTTTGCATTTAGTGTTTAGGGGCTGAGAATTCAGGCACGTAAGGTTTAGAAGGGTTCTTGATGGTAGAAAGATGAAGGATTTGATGGTTGAGTAATTAGAGTGGATAATAAGGATAGTTGTGACACTTTGAGAGAGTCACCTTCTTCAAGATGAGACTTCTTTGAGAGAGTTTCTTCCTCCAAGCACAAGACTGTTCAAGTCTAAGCAACAATTTTGTTAGGTTTTAGTTGGTAAAATTTGTCATTGTAATAGGCAGATGTGTCTATAATGATATATATAGTTTGAAGACTATTTGTACAAAAGCAGCTCTAGAGAAGACAAATTGTATTGATTTTGGCTGCTCTTCGACTATTATTTGATTGATTGGAATCAAATGTTAAAACTTCCAAAATGCCTAAAAAAATATATAATTAAAGAATAAATTATTGAAACAATTCAAAAAAATATGACTACTCAAAAGAAAAACATAATAAAAAGAAAAAAAGTACATGAACCAATAAAACAATAAGTTTTAAATTTTAACAGGTCTAAAATTTAAACGAACCTTATTAGTGTGTGGCCCACACTAAAAAATGTTGAGCAGGAGTCAACGTTGAAATAATGAAAGTCATATCTCTTCTTAATATAACCTCCTCTTTAATATATCGTATATAAGCTTTTTGCCTAAGAAATTAACATACTTTCATTTCGTGAGGTGAAGCAAAGACATATGCAGTAGCAACAATCTTAAATTTCAATTATTATAAGCTTTTTTATCTTGTAAAATACGGCTAAAGAGAGTTGGTGGTTCATGTATGTCAATTACTTTTAAAAAATATATGAAAAACCATAATTATTTTTTAAAACAAAGAAGAGGAGAAGAAAATAACAGAAGAATATTTCATATCTCTACTTGGCTTTAAAAAAAAAATATTGGGGCTTGCACTGCTTTTATAGTGTTCATGATTGACCTCGTAAATTTAGAGATAATTTATCAATGTTTGAGTTTGAGATTAAGTTGGACTTGTTAGAGAGATAGAGTTTCACTCCTTGTTAAGTTTGGATTAAACAAAAATAATCTTGTTTAAAAAAAATGATAATGATGTCTACCAAGCATCTTAATTACTATGTTGTTGTATAAGAAGTTGTAGTGGAATTCTTCTATTATTCAAAGAAGTTGAACTTTATCCTTAGTTGATGATTTTTATATTTATCCAAATAAAGCCACGTTTAGGATAATCTTAATATAAAATTTTATTCAAGTTTTTTATTTTTATTTTATCAACGTTTGAGTTTAAGTTTAAATTGGACTTGTTAGAGAGATAGAGTTTCACTCATTCTTAAGTTTGGACTAAACAAAAATAATTTTGTTTTAAAAAAATGTTAATGATGAGTTTAAGTTTAAATTGGACTTGTTAGAAAGATAGTTTACAAAAATAATTTTATTTAAAAAAATGATAATGATTTATTATTTATTTTTTAAATATTGTGCTGACGTGGAAAATTGTGAGAGTTTCAGAGTTTTTGGTTTTAATAATAATAATAATGAAAAATCCTTAAGAGGTTCTTAAATTCGGTGAGAGGTTTTGGTAATAAACATGGATGTATCATATGCGAGAACTTTCAAGTAATGAAGAGTTCAAAAGTTTCTTGAACATCCTTGGGCTCGGGAGGAAGAACTTCTTTGGGGATTTCCTCACTATTTTTCTTTGAAACTTCATCGATCACAACATTTAAAGTTTCCATCACCTTCTTGGTTCTCCTGTTGTATACCCGATAAGCCTTGTTTGTAGAGGAGTATCACATAAATATTCCTTCATCACTTCAGGAGTCAAATTTTCCCGCATTCTCTCTATCTTTGAGAATGAAACAAGTACTTCTAAAAATTCTAAATTACTTAACATTTGGCTTCCTTTCTTTCCATAACTCATAGGCCTTCTTCCCACAAGTTTCTAGCCACATCCTTGTTGTGCAACATGGCTTTAGCCATCTCCTGAATAACCTTGTTCTTTCTTTCTACTACACCATTCTGCTGAGGAGTAATAGGAGCAAAAGGAGAAGAGAATTCTTGAGATATACTTGATCTAGTGCAAAAGGACTCCATGTAAGAGTTCTCGAATTCTTTACCGTGGCCACTTTGAATTTGATCAATCTTTAAGCTCTTCTCATTTTGCAATTTTGTGCATAAGGCTTCAATGTGCTTAGGAGCATCTGACTTGGATTTTAGAAGAATGACCCAAGTGTACCTAGTGAAGTCATCTACCACAACTATGGTGTATCTCTTTTCCCAAGAGACTCGATTATGGTTGGATCCATGAGATCCAGATGTAGTAGCTCTAATGGTCTAGATGTAGCAAATGTCTGAGTGCTTGGATGTTTAGCTTTTATTTGTTTCCCAAGTTGACATGGTTCACACACCACATTGTTCACTCTACTGAGCTTTGGTATCCCTAAAATTGATTCATGCTTAGATACAGTTAAAAGATGTTTGTAACTAGCATGTCCCATCCTTTGGTGCCACAAATCTTCGTTTGGCAAACGAATGCTATTGCACACAATATCAGCATCAGGGACTAAACCAAAATAGTTGTCTAGAGCGCGAACACCACTTATGAGTTTCTTTCCAGACTCATTAAACATAAGGCATTTCCCTTTTGAGAACAACACCAGAAAGTCTTAATCACATATTTGACTTATGCTCAACAGGTTCACTCTCAGACCTTTTATGTATCGCATATTTGCAATGTCTAGCAATCTAGGTAGTGAGATGGTTCCCTTTCCTCTAAATTGTGATTTCCTTTCATCATCGAAAGTGACATTACCACCTTTCTAAGACTCGAAAACCTTAAAGAGAGATTGGTTTCTAGTCATGTGTCTTGAGCAGTCGTTGTCAAGGTACCACAAATATATGTCCATAATCTTAAATGCAGACTTCATCATAAAGCACACCTCATGCTTAGTTGACAAATCAGTAGGAATGGTGTTTTCTCTCATCTGCCATTTATGAACAAAGCTTTTAACTTTCACTCTTCTCAGACGAACTCCTTTGCACATTTTCATTTTGAAACAATCTAGTTTCTTCTTTGTTAAGCTAAGATCTTTTCCAATAATCATCATGATAGATTTCAAATTATTTTTAGACTTGCATCTTCTGATACACTCAATTAAGCAGAGATTAGAAAAACAAAATGTATTTGAAAACAAAGATTTTTTCATGCCAGTTGCAGCCATGACAACAGGGGTCAATGGATCATACAACAAAGATTAACTCTAATCAAAGTGTGTCTGCTCTGATACCACTTGATGGGCCAAAAATGTATTGACTCTTTGTAATGAATTAACCAATTAATTAGCCAAGTTAATTAATTAATTCAATGAATATGTAATACGCGTGGTAGCACTAACAAATCACCAACTAAGTTAATATGCAGTCGAAAATAAAGTTGATACGGTGATTTGTTTATGAACGGGGAAAACTTCTAAGACGAAAATCCCACTGGATGATTTTAAGGTCACCACTCCCGAGAATCCACTATTATCATAAAAAATGGTTGCAAGTAAAAGAATCTTAGCACCTTATACCAACCTACAGTTGAACCTTTACCCTAATACACAGTTGGACTTGTTCTATAGTGACTATTTCTCCTTTTCAATGCACGGCTCTCAGTACGTGACTAACCAATCAATGCACAAATTCAAGTACGTGACTAACCACCAAATTGAGAAGGATGTTGGCTACAAAGTTCTTTAGTTCATCAACACGATGAAGATCATGAAACTCCTTGGTTACAAAATCTTACGGCGTACAAATGTAGCAACTTCTTCAAGAGAAATGAAGAACTAGGACATATGTCTTCGGTCACAATATGCTTGTAAAAAACTTTTGCATTAAGTTGCATCCACTTGCATCAGCTGTAACGTCCCTTAAAATAATCCTTATATATGTTTAGGGTTGTGAAAAAAGAAAGCCTAAACAAATATACACGGATTTGTGTGAAATTAGATCTAAAAAATTGATTTTCATAAATCTTGATAAATAGGTTATCTATTGAGAAGTTGTCGAGCATTAGGCTGAAGATCCCTTTTAAACCTCGATAGATGCTATCTACCAAGGTAGCTGTTGAGTTTTAAAAAACAATACTTCTTCACTTGATTTTTGAACAGATTTGCATGGTTTTAACACTTGAACTTGAACTCTTCTACCTTGAAGTATTAAACACATCCTAGATCTACCCAATTACAAGTAAATTGTGTTTTGTCAAAGGATTAGCCAATTCTAAATGATATATGTTTCTAATATGATTCATATATATCCTAACAAAAGTGTTAGCAAAGATAGGTGATGTATAAGACGGTACAAGTGAGTTCCTACGTAGGCTTGCTTGATGGTCACTTGAGCAAGATCAGTCGCACTCGAGTGTGATAGTTACAAAATGGCTTGTTTATGCATAACTTTTCAAAAAAAACAAGAGAGATTATTTTAAAGTCTCTAATGGCTTGTAATAGCCAAGGCTGAGTAGGTTTTTATTTATTTATTTAAAGTCTCTAATGGCTAGGAATAGTCAAGTCACATTTTTGGGGCTTGTCTCAACAAAATGAAAATTTATTAGTGTCTTTTCAAAGGCAACTCTTCATGATTTATAAATAAGGTTTTCATTTTTGGGCAAGATTTAGGTACAGTACTTAGATATTGTTTTTTAAGTTCCATTCTTAAAATTCTGTCATGTAGTTTTTTTCTCATGAGATGAAAGTGTATTTTTTAGTTAAGTAACCACATGGCAGAATCTTAAGAGAAAAACCTAAAGAATATCACCTAAGGTACTGTATATAAATTTTATCCTTCTTTTTTTAATTAAATTTTCACTATTCTGGAGATATTAATTTTAACAA
This sequence comes from Quercus robur, assembly GCF_932294415.1. Classification (NCBI taxonomy): domain Eukaryota; kingdom Viridiplantae; phylum Streptophyta; class Magnoliopsida; order Fagales; family Fagaceae; genus Quercus; species Quercus robur. The sequence continues at coordinate 28,858,513 of NC_065534.1, read as the reverse complement.
ATGATAATTATCTTTTACATCATATAATCAAACTTTTTTTTTTTTTTCACGTCTTTTCTAATTAAACCATCAAAGTTGTAAGGATATTTATTGCTAAGTGAATCTAACTACTCCTTTTATCATCCACAATTGAAATGTTTCGGATGGTTTGTTATTAACATGTTTTATGGTTTAAGTTTTTCCTAAGGGATCATCCTAACTTGGTTGTAATGCTTCTCCATCATGGGGCAAACATTGTGATCAAATAAGAACTAAATCTTTATTAGGAGAGAGAGAGAGAGATTACAAATTTTTTTTTTTGAAGAAATATATGGTATTATGGATATAAAAACTTTTTTTTTTTATTATAAATTTTCTAGTTCATCTTGCCCATTCCAAAACTATCTATGGTGTACGGATGCTTTTAGTTTGAATCATTTTTAGTGACCATTCATCAAAAAGGGGAGGCTAGATCACGCTTGAAAAGCTTCTAACGGGATACTTATATCAAAATATCTATGTTGTGTCGATATTTTTTTGTTGAGCAATATCAAATACCATTTACATTTTTAGATTTTATAGTTTTTAAAATAAAATTTGTTAATATAGTAAATTATGTGATCTGAGTAAGACAAATAATTTGTACCTTCAACTATCTGATTGTAAATTTACACTCTTTCAGTCCTTCACTCCTACAAAAGGTTTTTTTTTTTTTTACCATGCAAACTAGCTCCCAAAGTAATGCATGGGCAATTTCACAAATTAAGATAAGATTAGACTGACCGTTACATATGAATAGGCCGGCAGATAGAAGTAGTTAATCTAGAATTGAAAGGCCAAACACTACATCAGATACATGAAGACAAAAAGATCTTCCCCACAGAACTATTATAATGCATTTTACCAATTTTTTTAATACAAATATAACTTGTAAAATGATACACGACCAATCCAATTTCAGTATTGATAGGTATAGTAAATCTAAGCTCAAGAGACCCATATCTGAGATAGATAAACATAATAGAGGTTAGCTTCATTCAAATATGTTGATTGTTGACTTTGGATTTAACACATTTCTCATGCAAAAGATTACTATACCAATCGTCAACGTCGACATATTAAATCAGAGCGGCTTCTAATTTCAACAAAAGAAGGTCGAAGACAAACAAAGATTTAAAAGTTTTATAACCACAAGTATTATTATAGCAATAGTTAGCTTTGCAGGCCTTTCATAAAATTGAAAACTACAACCCAAAGTTGATCTGGAATCATGAATTTTTCTTTGGATCCTACTGCAGTGTTGCCTGTACCTTTTGGCTTTTGGGAGGCATACATACATACATCCTATACAAAACTGTCAAGTGTCAACTTGTAGCGCATGAGAACTCGATTTTTTTGTTATTCTTTAATAAATAATAAGATAA